>NC_088241.1:17763748-17768748 GCF_036934945.1 Oncorhynchus masou masou | reverse complement strand
AGACAATCCACACTGACTGTGCCCATTCACAGCTCTCTACTCTACCCACAGACAATCCACACTGACTGTGCCCATTCACAGCTCTCTACCCACTCAGGCACAAGCTGATTGTTGATGACGTTTATTACTACCACTACGCTTCAGCCCTGTTTACATGTTTCAGGTTTTTGTCAAATGCACCAGTACAGTGAAACGCCTTTCTTGCCCTCTCATTTCCAACATTGCAGTAATCAGTATCAGTACTGTTACAAAATGTTTTACTAAATAGTCAAGTAGAACAAAAACACAATAAATAAATAAGAAGAACTCTAGTGAGTAAGCGATATACAGGGGCAGTTCCACATTTTCACTGCATTATTGGGGAAGAGCTCTCAAGGTAAGAATTTCACTGTACTGTTTTACACCGGTTGTATCCTGTGTACGTGGTGAATAAACGTTGAAACTCACACACACAATTGCAGCCTCTGCCTCTCATTTGTCTCTTTTTCACTCATTTTGCACAGAGATAAAAAAAAGAGCTAGACGGCTGAAATGAGGGAGAAGAGAGAGGACGGATGAGGGGGTGGAGGGAGAAGAGGGGGAGGGAGGAATGAGGGGGTGGAGGGAGAAGAGGGGGAGGGATGAATGAGGGGGAGGAGGGAGAAGAGAGGGGGAGGGATGAGGGGGTGGAGGGAGAAGAGGGGGAGGGAGGGATGAGGGGGTGGAGGGAGAAGAGGGGGAGGGAGGAATGAGGGGGTGGAGGGAGAAGAGGGGGGAGGGATGAGGGGGTGGAGGGAGAGAGGGGGAGGGAGGGATGAGGGGGTGGAGGGAGAAGAGGGGGAGGGAGGAATGAGGGGGTGGAGGGAGAAGAGGGGGGGGAGGGATGAGGGGGTGGAGGGAGAAGAGGGGGAGGGAGGGATGAGGGGGAGGAGGGAGAAGAGAGGGGGGAGGGATGAGGGGGTGGAGGGAGAAGAGGGGGGAGGGAGGAATGAGGGGTGGAGGGAGAAGAGGGGGGGGAGGGATGAGGGGGTGGAGGGAGAAGAGGGGGAGGGAGGAATGAGGGGTGGAGGGAGGAGAGAGGGGGGAGGGATGAGGGGGTGGAGGGAGAAGAGGGGAGGGAGGAATGAGGGGGTGGAGGGAGAAGAGGGGGAGGGAGGAATGAGGGGGAGGAGGGAGAAGAGAGGGGGAGGGATGAGGGGGTGGAGGGAGAAGAGGGGGAGGGAGGAATGAGGGGATGGAGGGAGAAGAGAGGGGGGAGGGATGAGGGGGTGGAGGGAGAAGAGGGGGAGGGAGGAATGAGGGGGTGGAGGGAGAAGAGAGGGGGAGGGATGAGGGGGTGGAGGGAGAAGAGGGGGAGGGAGGAATGAGGGGGTGGAGGGAGAAGAGAGGGGGGAGGGATGAGGGGGTGGAGGGAGAAGGAGGGGGAGGGAGGGATGAGGGGGTGGAGGGAGAAGAGGGGAGGGAGGAATGAGGGGGTGGAGGGAGAAGAGGGGGGAGGGATGAGGGGGTGGAGGGAGAAGAGGGGGAGGGAGGAATGAGGGGGTGGAGGGAGAAGAGGGGGGAGGGATGAGGGGGTGGAGGGAGAAGAGGGGGGAGGGAGGGATGAGGGGGTGGAGGGAGAAGAGGGGGAGGGAGGAATGAGGGGGTGGAGGGAGAAGAGGGGGGGAGGGATGAGGGGGTGGAGGGAGAAGAGGGGGGGGAGGGATGAGGGGGGAGGAGGGAGAAGAGGGGGAGGGAAATGAGGGGGATGGAGGGAGGAGGGAGGGATGAGGGGGTGGAGGGAGAAGAGGGGGAGGGAAAATGAGGGGGAAGGAGGGAGGAGGGAGGGATGAGGGGGTGGAGGGAGAAGAGGGGGGGGGAGGAATGAGGGGGTGGAGGGAGAAGAGAGGGGGAGGGATGAGGGGGTGGAGGGAGAAGAGGGGGGAGGGAGGGATGAGGGGGTGGAGGGAGAAGAGGGGAGGGAGGAATGAGGGGGTGGAGGGAGAAGAGAGGGGGAGGGATGAGGGGGTGGAGGGAGAAGAGGGGGAGGGAGGGATGAGGGGGTGGAGGGAGAAGAGGGGGAGGGAGGAATGAGGGGGTGGAGGGAGAAGAGAGGGGGGAGGGATGAGGGGGTGGAGGGAGAAGAGGGGGAGGGAGGGATGAGGGGGTGGAGGGAGAAGAGGGGGAGGAGGGATGAGGGGGTGGAGGGAGAAGAGGGGGAGGGGGGGAATGAGGGGGTGGAGGGAGAAGAGAGGGGGGAGGGATGAGGGGGTGGAGGGAGAAGAGGGGGAGGGAGGAATGAGGGGGTGGAGGGAGAAGAGAGGGAGGGAGGAATGAGGGGGTGGAGGGAGAAGAGAGGGAGGGAGGAATGAGGGGGATGGAGGGAGAAGAGAGGGAGGGAGGAATGAGGGGGTGGATGAAGAAGAGAGGGAGGGAGGAATGAGGGGGTGGAGGGAGAAGAGAGGGAGGGAGGAATGAGGGGGATGGAGGGAGAAGAGAGGGAGGGAGGAATGAGGGGGTGGAGGGAGAAGAGAGGGAGGGAGGAATGAGGGGGATGGAGGGAGAAGAGAGGGGGGAGGAATGAGGGGGATGGAGGGAGAAGAGAGTGAGGGATGAGGGGATGGAGGGGGATGGAGGGAGAAGAGGGGGATGGAGGGAGAAGAGAGGGAGGGGGGATGAGGCGGTGGAGGCAGAAGAGAGGGATGAGGCAGTGGAGGGAGGAGAGAGGGAGGGAGGGAGGCGGGATGAGGGGGATGGAGGGAGAAGAGATGGGTGGAGGTAGGGAGGGATGAGGGGGATGGAGGGAGAAGAGGGGAGGGAGGGAGGGATGAGGGGGATGGAGGGAGAAGAGGGAAGGGGGAATGAGAGGGTGGAGGAAGAAGAGGGGGGAGGGATGAGGGGGATGGAGTGAGAAGAGAGGGATGGAGGGATGAGGGGGATGGAGGGAGGGATGAGGGGGATGGAGGGGAGAGGGATGAGGGGGATGGAGAAGAAAGGGAGGGAGGGATGAGGGGGATGGAGGGAGAAGAGAGGGAGGGAGGGATGAGGGGGATGGAGGGAGAAGAGAGGGATGAAGGAATGAGGGGGATGGATGGAGGAAGGGGAGGGAGGGAATGAGGGGGATGGAGGGAGAAGGAGGGAGGGAGGAATGAGGGGGATGGAGGGAGAAGAGAGGGAAGGAGGAATGAGGGGGATGGATGGAGGAAGGAATGAGGGGGATGGAGGGAGGGAGGAATGAGGGGGATGGAGGGAGGGAGGAATGAGGGGGATGGAGGGATGGAGGAATGAGGGGGATGGAGGGAGGGAGGAATGAGGGGGATGGAGGGAGGGAGGAATGAGGGGGATGGAGGGAGGGAGGAATGAGGGGGATGGAGGAAGGGAGGAATGAGGGGGATGGAGGGAGGGAGGGATGAAGGGGGTGTTGAAAATGAGCCGTGAAAGTAGAGCTTGTGAGAGTGACTCCTCAACAACAGGTTACTGTATCATTAGGCTGCAGGGAGAGAGTTTTACGATGTTTGTGTGTGTGTTCCAACACACACTTAAGTTCCTGTGTGCAAGAGAGAGTGTGTGTGTGTGTGTGTGTGTGTGTGTGTGTGTGTGTGTGTGTGTGTGTGTGTGTGTGTGTGTGTGTGTGTGTGTGTGTGTGTGTGTGTGTGTGTGTGTGTGTGTGTGTGTGTGTGGTCAACTGTAGCCTTTGGTTCATCAGGGAACATGCTGTTACGTCTCCTCGCGTCAATTGGCCGCTCCTTCGTCTCCACGGTGATTAGAACACCATCATGGAACGCCAAACCGGGGGATTCTTTCCACAGTCTCTCTGGTCGTAGCAATGAAGTGAAATGCAATGAAATACTCACCTGCAGGTTCCTAAAGTAGATGGCTCAGGATCCGGGTTGACATGCAGAATTTGTTTTTATATTTAATTAAAAAATAATAATAATTGAATCCTTTATTCAACTGGGCAAGTCAATCAGTGGGTTAACTGCCTTGTTCAGGGGCAGGACAACAGATGTGTACCTTGTCAGCTCGGGGATTTTATCTGCCGCCCCATTTTCTTCAGTGGAGGAAGAGATGGGGGGTGTATGAGAAGAGAAGAGGGAAATAAAGGGAATTACTAGAGCGATTGAGAGAGGAATTGCCTCAATGAGCTTATGTTAGTAGTTTGTGATGTTTGTGAATGTTGGGAATAATAACGCTTATGGAATGTCATTTATTCAGCTTCAGTAATGCACAGAGCTGCTCTAGAGAGAGAGAGAGAGAGAGAGAGAGAGAGAGAGAGAGAGAGAGAGAGAGAGAGAGAGAGAGAGGCAGGCACTGGAGCAACCGAGAGATGGACGTGTGTGTTTACACTACATAGAAATGCTACACACACCACAAAGAGAAGGAGGGAGGAAGGAGAGAGAGACTTACAGCCTGCAGGATTTGTACTCATGTGCACCTATTGTGCTTGAGTGTGTGTGTGTCTCTTCTTCATGCACACATCTCTATGTGTTCTCGTACACATGCTGACATGCGGCTTTATGAGGGTTAATGTCGTCTAGCTCTTTAAATGAGCCGAAAACCACACCTCTGCACACCAGACAGTGTTAAGAGATGCAAGCTCACAGTCTCCCTGCATGACAGCCCATTCGCTAGGCTAATAGCACCCACAACACAGAGCACTCTCAAGACTTTTATAATGCTAATCTATCAAGTAGCCCCTTTTTATTTTTGTTCCCCCATAACCTAGAGTCATTTGTTCGCCATTAAAGGCTAAAGATGCAGGTCTTTCTGGTGAGAGTGGTATTCCTCAACTGTAAACACTGTTGAGACTGGCGGGGTTCAAGAAAAGGGCTATATAAATGTATGATTATTTAAATGAACCTATTTAAAGGGGTAGGAGTGATGAATGATCCAGATTTGGAAAATTATATTTAGGAGGACGCAAAATTGACCTTTAATCAGGGTCGATTGGCACCTTCATCCTCCTCTGTGACAGACTAAATGAACTCTATTGAATGACTTGAATGACTTTGCAAACTCCCCCTCTGTTGTCTGTGTTTGAT
>NC_088241.1:17518748-17726248 GCF_036934945.1 Oncorhynchus masou masou | reverse complement strand
GAGTCTATCATTCAAGCCACACACCTACTCACACACACACACACACACACACACACACACACACACACACACACACACACGGGGCGAGTCTATCATTCAAGCCACACACCTACTCACACACACACACACACACACACACACTGACTCCTTCCCTCATGTCCACTTCTTTATCCTCTACTCTAGTTTTCATTCAAATTTAAATGAGTTCTAAATGGCAATACTAAATTCTACAGGTAATATTCCAAAGTAACTAAATACAGAGTAATTACATAGATGATTACTCTGGTATACTGCTTACGTTATGTAACTTGTGTCCCTAATTCAAACTGAACTTGGTTTCAGAACCCCTCCACCCACTCCACTTTATAGCTGCGAGTCCTTACTGCTTTACCAGTACAGTGTAACCCTCGGTTTATACAACCACAGAGCCAAGAATGGACTTACTTTTATTGCCTAGACGGCTTTAAAGACTTCAAATGAAATGTTAATTGTCACATGCTTTGTAAACAACAGGTGTAAACTAACAGTAAACTTACAATCCTGGTCCATTTTCAACGACACAAAGTTGAAGACAAGATCGAAAAAATAATAACAATACAATTGAAATAGTGACACAGTGAATAACGAATAAGGAGTTAAAATAACAGGGCTATATACAGAGAGTACCAGTACTGAGTCCATGTAGGGTTATGAGGTCATTGAGGTAGCTATGTGCATACAGGTGAAGTGACTAGGCAACAGGATAGATAACAGACAGTAGGAGCAGCGTATCTATGTGGGGAGTGTGAAAGTGTGTGAGTGTGCATATGTGTGCATATGTGTGCTTCATTATGCATATGTGTGCTTCAGTGTACATATGTGTGCTTCACTGTGCATATGTGTGCTTCAGTGTGCATATGTGTGCTTCAGTGTGCATATGTGTGCTTCAGTGTGCATATGCGTGCTTCAGTATGCATATGTGTGCTTCACTGTGTTGGGGTGTGAGTGGTGTGGGTCGAGTCCAGTGTGTTGGGGTGTGAGTGGTGTGGGTAGAGTCCAGTGTGTTGGGGTGTGAGTGGTGTGGGTAGAGTCCAGTGTGTGTGTTGTGGTGTGGGTAGAGTCCAGTGTGTGTGTTGGGGTGTGAGTGTGTGGGTAGAGTCCAGTGTGTGTGTTGGGGTGTGAGTGTGTGGGTAGAGTCCAGTGTGTGTGTTGGGGTGTGAGTGTGTGGGTAGAGTCCAGTGTGTGTGTTGGGGTGTGAGTGTGTGGTTGTAGAGTCCAGTGTGTGTGTTGTTGGGGTAGAGTCCAGTGTGTGTGGGGGTAGTGTGTGGGTAGAGTCCAGTGTGTGTGTTGGGGTGTGTGTGTGGGGGTAGAGTCCAGTGTGTGTGTGTGTGGTGTGGGTAGAGTCCAGTGTGTGTGTTGGGGTGTGAGTGGTGTGGGTAGAGTCCAGTGTGTGTGTTGGGGTGTGAGTGTGTGGGTAGAGTCCAGTGTGTGTTGTGGTGTGGGTAGAGTCCAGTGTGTGTGTTGGGGTGTGAGTGTGTGGGTAGAGTCCAGTGTGTGTGTTGGGGTGTGAGTGTGTGGGTAGAGTCCAGTGTGTGTGTTGGGGTGTGAGTGGTGTGGGTAGAGTCCAGTGTGTGTGTTAGGGTGTGAGTGTGTGGGTAGAGTCCAGTGTGTGTGTTGGGGTGTGAGTGGTGTTGGTAGAGTCCAGTGTGTGTGTTGGGGTGTGAGAGTCCAGTGTGTGTGTTGGGGTGTGAGTGGTGTGGGTAGAGTCCGGTGTTGGGGTGTGTGGTGGGGTGTGTGTGGTGGGTGGGTAGAGTCCAGTGTGTGGGGTGTGAGTGTGGTGTGTGTTGGGGTGTGAGTGGTGTGGGTAGAGTCCAGTGTGTGTGTTGGGGTGTGAGTGGTGTGGGTAGAGTCCAGTGTGTGTGTTGGGGTGTGAGTGGTGTGGGTAGAGTCCAGTGTGTGTGGTGTGGTGTGGGTAGAGTCCAGTGTGTGTGTTGGGGTGTGAGTGTGTGTGGGTAGAGTCCAGTGTGTGTGTTGGGGTGTGAGTGTGTGGGTAGGTCCAGTGTGTGTGTTGGGGTGTGAGTGTGGGTAGTCCAGTGTGTGTGTTGGGGTGTGGTGGTGTGGGTAGAGTCCAGTGTGTGGTAGTGGTGTGGGTAGTCAAGTGTGTGTGTTGGGGTGTGAGTGGTGTGGGTAGTCCAGTGTGTGTGTTGTGGTGTGAGAGTCCAGTGTGTGTGTTGGGTGTGAGTGTGTGGGTAGAGTCCAGTGTGTGTGTTGGGGTGTGAGTGGTAGAGTCCAGGGTAGAGAGTCCAGTGTGTGTGTGTGTGGGGTGTGAGTGTGTGGGTAGAGTCCAGTGTGTGTGTTGGGGTGTGAGTGGTGTGGGGGTAGAGTCCAGTGTGTGTGTTGGGGTGTGAGTGGTGTGGGTAGAGTCCAGTGTGTGTGTTGGGGTGTGGTGGTGTGGGTAGGGGTCCAGTGTGTGTGTTGGGGTGTGAGTGGTGTGGGTAGAGTCCAGTGTGTGTGTTGGGGTGTGAGTGTGTGGGTAGAGTCCAGTGTGTGTGTTGGGGTGTGAGTGTGTGGGTAGAGTCCAGTGTGTGTGTTGGGGTGTGAGTGTGTGGGTAGAGTCCAGTGTGTTGGGGTGTGAGTGGTGTGGGTAGAGTCCAGTGTGTGTGTTGGGGTGTGAGTGGTGTGGGTAGAGTCCAGGGTGTGTGTTGGGGTGTGAGTAGTGTGGGTAGAGTCCAGTGTGTGTGTTGGGGTGTGAGTGTGTGGGTAGAGTCCAGTGTGTGTGTTGGGGTGTGAGTGGTGTGGGTAGAGTCCAGGGTGTGTGGGTGTGGGGTGTGTGTAGTGTGTGTGTTGGGGTGTAGAGTCCAGTGTGTGTGTTGTGGTGTGGGTAGAGTCCAGTGTGTGTGTGTTGGGGTGTGAGTGTGTGGGTAGAGTCCAGTGTGTGTGTTGGGGTGTGAGTGGTGTGGGTAGAGTCCAGGGTGTGTGTTGGGGTGTGAGTAGTGTGGGTAGAGTCCAGTGTGTGTGTTGGGGTGTGAGTGTGTGGGTAGAGTCCAGTGTGTGTGTTGGGGTGTAAGTGGTGTGGGTAGAGTCCAGTGTGTGTGGTGGGGTGTAAGTGGTGTGGGTAGAGTCCAGTGTGTGTGTTGTGGTGTGGGTAGAGTCCAGTGTGTGTGTTGGGGTGTGAGTGTGTGGGTAGAGTCCAGTGTGTGTGTTGTGGGTAGAGTCCAGGTGTGAGTGTGTGGGTAGAGTCCAGTGTGTGTGTTGGGGTGTGAGTAGTGTGGGTAGAGTCCAGTGTGTTGGGGTCCAGTGTGTGGTGTGGGTAGAGTCCAGTGTGTGTGTTGGGGTGGTGTGTAGAGTCCAGTGTGTGTGGTAGTGTGTGGGTAGAGTCCAGTGTGTGTTGTGTGAGTGTGGGTAGAGTCCAGTGTTGGGGTGTGAGTGTGTGGGTAGAGTCCAGTGTGTGTGTTGGGGTGTGAGTGTGTGGGTAGAGTCCAGTGTGTTGGGGTGTGTGTGTGGGTAGAGTCCAGTGTGAGTGGTGTGGGTAGAGTCCAGTGTGTGTGTTGTGGTGTGGGTAGAGTCCAGTGTGTGTGTGTGTGGGGGTAGAGTGTGAGTGTGTTGGGTAGAGTCCAGTGTGTGTGTTGGGGTGTGAGTGGTGTGGGTAGAGTCCAGGTGTGTGGGGTGTTGGGGTGTGAGTCCAGTGTGTGTTGTGTGAGTGTGTGGGTAGAGTCCAGTGTGTGGGGTGTTGGGGTGTGTGAGTGTGTGGGTAGAGTCCAGTGTGTGTGTGTTGGGGTGTGAGTGGTGTGGGTAGAGTCCAGTGTGTGTGTTGGGGTGTGAGTGGTGTGGGTAGAGTCCAGGTGTGTGTTGGGGTGTGAGTGTGGGGTAGAGTCCAGTGTGTGTGTTGTGGTGTGGGTGTCCAGTGTGTGTGTGGGGTGTGGTGTGGGTAGAGTCCAGTGTGTGTGTTGGGGTGTAAGTGGTGTGGGTAGAGTCCAGTGTGTGTGTTGGGTGTGGGTAGAGTCCAGTGTGGGTGTTGGGGTGTAGTTGTGTGGGTTGAGTCCAGTGTGTGTGTTGGGGTGTGAGTGTGTGGGTAGAGTCCAGTGTGTGTGTTGGGGTGTAAGTGGTGTGGGTAGAGTCCAGTGTGTGTGTTGGGGTGTGAGTGTGTGGGTAGAGTCAGTGCAAGAGAGTTAGTGCACAAAAAGGTCGATCCAGGTAGTCCTGGTAGCTATTCAGCAGTCTTGTTTAGAAGTCTTATGTCTTGGTGGTAGAAGTTGTTCAGGGTCCTGTTGGTTCCATACTTGGTGTGTTGGTATCTCTTGCCATGCGGTAGCAGAGACAACTTTTTGTGGCTTGTGTGGCTGGGTTTTTGGGCCTTTTTCTGACACCGCCTTGTATAGAGGTTCTGGATGGAAGGGAGCTCGGCCCCAGTGAAGTACAGGGCTGTATGCACTACCCTCTGTTGCGCTTTGCAGTCAGATGCCAAGCAGTTGCCATACCAAGCGGTTATGTAGCCAGTAAAGATGCTCTCGATGGTGCAGCTGTAGAACTTTTTGAGGATCTAAGGGCCCAAGTCAAAGCTTATCAGACTCCTGAAGGGGAAGAGGCTTCACAACTGTGTTGGTGTGTTTAGACCATGATAGATCCTTAGTGATGTGGACACCGAGGCACTTCACGCTCTCGTCGATGTGAATGTAGGCGTGCTCGGCCCTCACACACACACACACGTACACACACTACACTTCAAACACTTGTCTGCACTTAGAGAAAAGAGTGAGGAGGGAGGGAGGGAGGGAGGGAGGGAGGGGGAGGGAGGGAGGGAGGGAGGGGGAGGGAGGAGGGAGGGAGGGAGGGAGGGAGGGAGGGGGAGGGAGGGGGAGGGAGGGAGGGAGGGAGGGAGGGAGGGAGGGAGGGGACTCCCCAAGTATAAAGTCCCCTTTGTTTTCAGGGGCAGTATCTTTGATTGAAATATTTCCTGACATTTTCTTCTCCTCCCCACTCCCCCTCTTTTCCGTGGGAGATGTGGTTGTGAAATGTATCTTTGGCAGAGTGGGACCGACCCAACCGCCACACAGCCATAGCAATCACCACTGAAAACAGAAATCAATGTCTGGCCAGAGAAAAAGACAGATGCAGGGATTGTGTGTGTTCTCTGGCTGGACCGTTGAGTGTTGATAAGTTGAGTATTGATAAGTTGAGTATTGATAAGTTGAGTATTGATAAGTTGAGTATTGATGAGTTGATTATTGATGAGTTGAGTCAAGTGGTGATTTTCATCTGTCTTGTAAACCAAGAACAGTGTGTATGTCTGTGGCCTAGGGTCCGAAAATAGGCGGTCTGTTCGCTTGTGTGTGTAGAGGGATATGGTGTCTTTGGACAGACTGTGAGAAATAGCATTAGTGTCATAGGTGTCAAAGAGGGGGGTGGGAGGGTATGATCGAGAGTGATGTGGGGTTTCCCCAGAGGAAGGGCAGGGGCATTTGGACGGTTTAGTAAAGCTGGTAGACCACAGCACTGTCTTTGAACAGTGTGAGTTTGTACGTCTTTGAGTATGTGCGCGTGTGTGTGTGTACATAGATGTGGATCCAATGTACATAGATGTGTGGGTGGGTGGGTGGGTGGGTTGGGGGGGGGTGTACCCCAGCAGGGTAGCAGTGTGGCTGCCGACCCAGGAGGTGCCCTTCCTCCCTCAGCTTCGCATGGGCGAGAAAGAAAACACTGCTATTAAATATGTCCTCTTTCTAGTTTCTAGTTCTTACGACAGGCCAAGGTCATGCTCTGGTTATTGGTGTGTATGAGTGAAATTACCTTACTTTTATTGTTTTCTATCAATTTTTTAACCATAAATGTCTGCTTAAATGTCATTTATTGTAGCACTTGAAATAGTAGAAGCCAGCTAAGTACGCCAACGTTTCATCAAGGGTCTGTGGAAATCGAAAGGTGTTACGAGACGCGGCAGGACAGAGGGAAGTCACATGCACATCCTCATTGTCCATGTGAGGTCAACAGAACCTTCTGTCATCAACAACACACTCCATACAGTCATCTAAGTCACCCTTTCCATTCTCACCACTCAACAACAGTAGCTAGGCTATAGGCTAGCATGTGTCACTGTGGAGAGAAAAGGACCAAAGCGTTACTCTGTCAACCATGCGTTCTCATGTCTTGCTCTAAAATAAACGCAGGCAAAGCGCCAATACAGGACTAAGATTGAAACGTACTACCGCGGCTCCGACGCTTGTCGGATGTGGCAGGGCTTGCAAACTATTACAGACTACAAAGGGATGCACAGCCGCGAGCTGCCCAGTGACACGAGCTTACCAGACGAGCTAAATGACTTCTATGCTCACAGCGAGGAAAGTAACACTGAAACATGCATGAGAGCATCAGCTGTACCGGACTACTGTATGATGACGCTCTCCGTAGCCGATGTGAGTACATTCACAAGGCCACAGGGCCAGACGGATTACCAGGACGTGTACTCCAAGCATGAGCTGACCAACTGGCAGGTGTCTTCACTGACACTGCCCTTTCCCACCTGGACAAAGGGAACACCTATGTGAGAATGCTATTCATTGACTATAGCTCAGTGTTCAACACTATAGTGCCCTCAAAGCTCATCACTAAATTTAGGACCCTGGGCCTAAACACCTCCCTCTGAAACTGGATCCTGGACTTCCTGACGGGGTGCCCCCAGGTGGTAAGGGTAGGTAACAACACATCCGGGGTCCCTCAGGGGTGCGTGCTCATGGGTGCGTGCTCAGTCCACTCCTGTACTCCCTGTTCACTCATGACTGCACGGCCAGGCATGACTCCAACACCATCATTAAGTTTGCCGATGACGCAATAGTGGTAGGCCTGATCACCGCCAACAATTAGACAGCCTATAGGGAGGAGGTCAGAGACCTGGCTGTGTAGTGCAAGAACAACCTCTCATAAACAACCTCTCCCTCAACGTGATCAAGACAAAGGAGATGCTTGTGGACTACAGGAAAATGAGGACCGAGCATGCCCCCATTCTCATTGATGGGGCTGTAGTGGAGCAGGTTGAGAGCTTCAAGTTCCTTGGTGTCCACATCAACAACAAACCTTCAAGGTCCAAGCACACCAATACAGTTGTGAAGAGGGCACAACAATGCCCATTCCCCATCTGTAGACTGAAAAGATGTGGCATAGGTCCTCAGATCCTCAAAAAGTTCTACAGCTGCACCATCGAGAGCATCCTGACTAGTTGCATCACTGCCTGGTATGGCAACTGCTCGGCCTCTGACCGCAAGGCACTACTGAGGGTAGTGCGTATGACCCAGTAAATCACTGGGGCCAAGCTTCCTGCCATCCAGGACCTCTACACCAGGCGGCGTCAGAGGAAGACCCTAAAAATTGTCAAAGACTCCAGCCACCCTAGTCATAGATGTCCTCTCTGCTACAGCATGCTAGTGGTACCGAATCGTCAAGTCTAGGTCTAAAAGACTTCTTAACAGCTTCTACCTCCAAGCCATAAGATTCCGGAACAGCTAATCAAGTGGCTACCCCAGACTATTTGCATTGTCCACCTCCCCTCTTTTACGCTGCTACTACTCTCTGTTTATTATCTATGCATAGTCACTTTAACTGTACCTACCTCTACATATTACCTCAATTAGCCCGACTAACCTGTGCCCCCACACATTGACTCTGTACCGGTACCCCCTGTATATAGCCTCACTATTGTTATTCTACTGCTGCTCTTTAATGCATTGTTGGTTAAGGGCTCGTAAGTAAGCATTTCACTGTTGTATTCAGCGTGTGACAAATAAAATGGGATTGGATTTGGTAAGTCAACACAATGGTTTTCAAATGATAGTTGAAATAGTAGTTCTGTGCTTTTAGTTATTTGCTGAGTAAATCTATAACGGCAGTAAGGCTATAATTGTGTATCTCAGTCTAGTGGTAAACTCATCTGTTTGGGTGTAATGAGAACAACAATACGTTGTTATTTGTTCAAGTGAAACACTTCTGTCCTTGTTGTAGCCACTCTGGGTTTAGCCACAGTCACACTCTAGCCGAAGCACGTACTTTTTCCCCGGAGAGAAAAATGTGAGGTTTTCACAAATGATGTGGTGTTCTATTCAGGAAAGACATGTGACACGGACCACCTGTTTGTGGCCGGGCCTCTTTAAATACATCCATATTTCTGTAAACACACACCAGTTCATATTTTTTACAAAAGCATAGTGGTGTGTGTGTTGGTGGTGATTTCTGTGAAACAAGGCGAGCAGTGGTGGCTGGTGTGTGTGTGGATGACTGTTACCAGGCCAACCAGAGGAGGGATTCCGCGGGCAGCACTCTGAAACCAACCAGCGGTTATACCGCAACGAAGGCCGTCTCCGGCGGGCCAAGGACACGCAGCTCTCTGTCAGCATCACGTTTGTGGACAGAGAGTGTGTGTGGACAGAGTGTGTGTGTGTGGACAGAGTGTGTGTGTGTGGACAGAGTGTGTGTGTGTGGACAGAGTGTGTGTGTGTGGACAGAAACTGTGTGTGTGGACAGAGTGTGTGTGTGTGTGGACAGAGAGTGTGTGTGGACAGAGAGTGTGTGTGTGGACAGAGTGTGTGTGTGGACAGAGAGTGTGTGTGTTTTGAAAGAGTGTGTGTGTGGACAGAGAGTGTGTGTGTGGACAGAGTGTGTGTGTGTGTGGACAGAGTGTGTGTGTGTGGACAGAGAGTGTGTGTGGACAGAGAGTGTGTGTGTAGACAGAGAGATTGTGTGTGGACAGAGTGTGTATGTGGACAGAGTGTGTGTGTGGACAGAGAGTGTGTGTGGACAGAGAGTGTGTGTGGGGACAGAAACTGTGTGTGTGGACAGAGTGTGTGTGTGTGTGGACAGAGAGTGTGTGTGGACAGAGAGTGTGTGTGTGGACAGAGTGTGTGTGTGGACAGAGAGTGTGTGTGTTTTGAAAGAGTGTGTGTGTGGACAGAGTGTGTGTGTGTGTGGACAGAGTGTGTGTGTGTGGACAGAGAGTGTGTGTGGACAGAGAGTGTGTGTGTAGACAGAGAGATTGTGTGTGGACAGAGTGTGTATGTGGACAGAGTGTGTGTGTGGACAGAGAGTGTGTGTGGACAGAGAGTGTGTGTGGGGACAGAGTGTGTGTGTGTGGACAGAAACTGTGTGTGTGGACAGAGTGTGTGTGTGTGTGGACAGAGAGTGTGTGTGGACAGAGAGTGTGTGTGGACAGTGTGTGTGTAGACAGAGAGTGTGTGTGTGTGTGTGGACATAGTGTGTGTGGACAGAGAGTGTGTGTGTGAACAGAGAGTGTGTGTGAACAGAAAGTGTGTGTGTGGACAGAGAGTGTGTGTGGACAGAGAGTGTGTGTGTGGACAGAGTGTGTGTGTGGACAGAGAGTGTGTGTGTGGACAGTGTGTGTGTGTGTGTGACAGAGAGTGTGTGTGTGGACAGAGTGTGTGTGTGGACAGAGAGTGTGTGTGTGGACAGAGTGTGTGTGTGTGTGGACAGAGTGTGTGTGTGTGTGGACAGAGAGTGTGTGTGTGGACAGAGAGTGTGTGTGGACAGAGAGGGTGTGTGGACAGAGAGTGTGTGTGGACAGAGAGTGTGTGTGTGGACAGAGTGTGTGTGTGGACAGAGAGTGTGTGTGGACAGTGTGTGTGTGTGGAAAGAGAGTGTGTGTGTGTGACAAAGTGTGTGTGTGGACAGAGAGTGTGTGTGTGGACAGAGAGTGTGTGTGTGGACAGAGAGTGTGTGGACAGAGTGTGTGTGGACAGAGTGTGTGTGTGGACAGAGAGTGTGTGTGTGGACAGAGAGTGAGTGTGGACAGAGTGTGTGTGTGGACAGAGTATGTGTGTGTGGACAGAGATTGTGTGTGTGGACAGAGATTGTGTATGTGGACAGAAAGACTATGTGGACAGAGAGAGTGTGTGGACAGAGAGTGTATGTTGGCAGTATGTTTGTGTGTGTGGACACTGACAGTATGCTTGTGTGTGGATACTGACAGTATGCTTGTGTGTGTGTGTACACTTGCTTGTGTTTGTGAGTCAAATGTTTATGTTAACTACATGAAGGGTGTGTGTGGGTAGTGAATAGTTTGTTTATGGAGAGGGCAGCATGTGTGTGTGTGTGTTTGTGTGTACTATGCCCAGTATTGTAATTGTGCCTTAAGATGTGGCTGGATGTATTTAGGAAGAGTGCAAACTGTAGAACACAAGAGGGAGTTGACAACAGAGGTACAAACTGTATTAGTGTGTATGTCTGAACTTATCTCATAATGCATAGATTTGTGTGTGTGTGTGTGTGTGTGTGTGTGTGTGTGTGTGTGTGTGTGTGTGTGTGTGTGTGTGTGTGTGTGTGTGTGTGTGTGTGTGTGTGTGTGTGTGTGTGTGTGTGTGTGTGTGTGTGTGTGTGTGTGTGTGTGTGTGTGTGTGTGTGTGTGTGTGTATGTGTGTGTGTGACTGGAGCAGAGCAGAGATGGTTAGTAGCAGGGCGTGGCCAGCAGAGAGAAAATATCCCTGCCGACCGCGGGAATGATTCCCCCCCTGCACCACACCCTCTGGGGCCAAGAGCTGGCTGCACCACCCGCCTCTGCTCTCTCTATCTCTCTCTTTGTGCCTGTGTGTTTCTCCTCCCTGTTTCCGTCTCTCTATCTCTCCATCTATTGCTCTGTGTGTCTCTCCACAACTCTCTCTCTCCATATATTTCCTAGTCTCTTGCTCTCTTCATTTATATCTCGGTCTCTCTGTCTCCCATCCATATATCATGTACATACTTACGTCTCTCCTCCCTCTGTATTTACTCTCATCTCTGGTGGGGAGTTTCCTCGTACTGTGACCACAGAGGATAGGATTGCTGGGACATTCCGCATCATCAGTGTGGGACAGGAGGATGCAGGAGGATGCCGTTGCAGAGTGATTATGGTGTGTGTGTGTGTGTGTGTGTGTGTGCAAGTGCTTGTTTGTATACATCATCACAGTATTTGTACATATACAGTGGAATAATATCACATTCTCTGGTTTGCGGGGTTCGGGGCATGCATTCCTGTGTGTCTGAGTGGTTGGTGTTTGGTGGGTCGAGCTGAGCTGGTCTGGTCTGATATGTCAGTGGGCTATGCAGAACACAAAGCGATGGGCAGCCCTGGTCTGCCTCTCAGCACATTCCAGGCCCAGGAATAGTATGAAATAAACCCTATCCAGCCAGACCAGCAGCCACACTGCAAGATGATTAAGGTCCTCTCTTCTCCTCTTTCTCCTCTTCTCTTTCTCCCTCCCTCCTTCTCCCGCTGTTTCCTGCTCACAAACCCACCAGTCATGGCCAGTCTGGAGTGTCTGCCCGGTAGTAGTGGCAGCAGTGCCAAGGATCCTTCAAGAATGTTCCGTTAATGGTAAACTGGATACGTAGCACTTTTTCTATATATACATTTGTCTCAACCTGCTTAACAACAAGCCAGGCCTCCATTGATTGGATAGAGGGATAACTTGACAGAGGAGAGGTAGAGAAGATAGACAAGGATTGTGGATGGAGACAGTATGGCGAGGGAAAGTAAAGGGGGACACATGTGCTAAGCTAGTCTCTCTTCACAGACGGCAGCCTAGTGGTTAGAGCGTTGGACTAGTAACCGGAAGGTTGTGAGTTCAAACCCCCGAGCTGAAAGGTACAAATCTGTGGTTCTGCCCCTGAACAGGCAGTTAACCCACTGTTCCTGAAAACAAGACTTTGTTCTGAACTGACTTGCCTAGTTAAATAAAGGTACAAATAAAATGTAAAAACACTGCACCTCCATCACAGAGTGCTATGCAGACCATGGAATGTGTGTGTTAGGAGCAGAAGGACATTGTGTAAGTGCCGGAGCGTTGTGGAGCGAGCTGCTCTGGCCTGAAACACTTTAGCGAGAGCTTTCTCAGCACCCGTCTGGCTGACCCATATTATTGGCTTCTGTCATTTGTTTCCAAAATTCATTTCTGCCAATTTCCTCCCGCTTCTCTCTCTCTCTGTCCAGTCACCTTGCATTTTGCAGAGAACTTTCTATTTTCCTCGGAGTCAGACGCTCTTTTCCTGCTTGACCTTTTGTAAAAGGAAATGTTGGAAAGCGGCGGCCGGTCATTATTTTCTGAATGATGTGTTGCTGTATTTGCGTTCCCCCTCATGCCCGTGCTGCCGTCTCTGAGTCATGTGAGAGATTGGGTTCCAGGGAGCATTTGGACCTCTTTGTTGGGACTTGAGACGGGTAGGTAAACGCCGCAGGGTTGGGCCAGGTTTAGGCCAGGGTTGGGCCAGGTTTAGGCCAGGGTTGGGCCAGGTTTAGGCCAGGGTTGGGCCAGGTTTAGGCCAGGTTTGAGCTGGCAGTTCTGACAGTTCTCCCAGGTTTGGGAAAGACACAGACGCTCTATTGTAGCTTTGGGCTCAGCTGGAGTCTGACTGCTGAATGGGTCAAACGAGGCGGTTCTACCATGGTCACACAATGGTCTAGAACCACGTCAACACACCTCCCCATCTACAGCCTGCAAGGTGTGTACCAAACACTGCAGAGTTGGTATTCTCCAGGCTGGTCATAGTGATAGAGTCTCTGTGTCTGGACCAGTTTGTAACTGAATGGTTAAGACAGACGAGTTCAGTCTGTTTGGCTGTGTTTATTTAGCTCAGGCCCAAGCCTTGTTGGTCTATGCCATAATGCCGCCCTGTCCTGACACATACGAAACATATTGTTCAGACGTCCCCAGACAATGGCCTGGGTGTGTGGACCTACCTCTGGGCATCTGTCACAGAGACCCCGACCCTGTGTATCCCCTTCAACACACACACGCGCACACACGCACACACACACGCGCACGCACACGCACGCACACACACGCACACACACACACACACACACACACACACACACACACACACACACACACACACACACACAGTCAGTAGCCGTTTCATTAGCAGCTGTCCCAACACTGGTGTCTCCCACTAAGAAGCCTTTCTCTTTGGTTCCAGTCTCCGTCTCTCTCCAGCACTGCCTGTGAGTAGGAGGGGGTTGGATGGGACTGGAACCACTGCCTCCCCCTCCTATTGGGAGTATAATTTGCTTGATCACGCAGTGGTTTACCAGAGGGGTTACTGGCTTAGACGCCACGACTTTCTGGGATTACAGCCCAGTGTTTACACAGCCGCGTGAACATAACCCCAACCTCCACCCACCTCTCATACAGCTTGAGTGTGTGTGTGTGTGTGTGTGTGTGTGTGTGTGTGTGTGTGTGTGTGTGTGTGTGTGTGTGTGTGTGTGTGTGTGTGTGTGTGTGTGTGTGTGTGTGTGTGTGTGTGTGTGTGTGTGTGTGTGTGTGTGTGTCTGGTCTCTGACACCTGGTCTCTGACACCTGAATATGTGTTTGTCTGTATATGTCCTGTTCCACTGACAATTACCTAGCTTGTACACTGTCCTCTCCACTCTCTGTCCCCTCCTCTCTCTGTCCTCTCCTCTCTCTGTCCTCTCCTCTCTCTGTTCCCTCCTCTCCTCTCCTCTCCTCTCTCTGTCCTCTCCTCTCTCTGTCCTCTCCTCTCTCTGTCCTCTCCTCTCTCTGTTCCCTCCTCTCCTCTCCTCTCCTCTCTCTGTCATATCCTCTCTCTGTCCCCTCCTCTCTCTGTCCCTGCTCTCCTCTCCTCTCCTGTCCTCTCCTCTCTCTGTCCTCTCCTCTCCTCTCCTCTCCTCTCTCTGTTCCCTCCTCTCTCTGTCCTCTCCTCTCTCTGTCCTCTCCTCTCTCTGTTCCCTCCTCTCCTCTCCTCTCCTCTCCTCTCCTCTCCTCTCCTCTCCTCTCCTCTCCTCTCCTCTCCTCTCCTCTCCTCTCTCTGTCCTATCCTCTCTCTGTCCCCTCCTCTCTCTGTCCCTGCTCTCCTCTCCTGTCCTCTCCTCTCTCTGTCCTCTCCTCTCCTCTCTCTGTTCCCTCCTCTTTGTCCTCTCCTCTCTCTGTCCTCTCCTCTCTCTGTCCTCTCCTCTCTCTGTTCCTCTCCTCTCTCTCTCCTCTCCTCTCCTCTCCTCTCTCAACCTTCCACTCCCACGTTGCCAGCCTCTACGTTTTGTTTTTAGATTAACACAATGCTGTTGTGGCCGTTTAGTCTGGACCACGCTCACACACACATCACACACGAATGTCACATCACAGAGCTGCGTGACCGGTCCCTGGCAAGCGCAGCAGTTTAGCAGCGGTATTTATAAAACAGTGGGAAGCAAGGCAGAAGCCTCCCGCATAGTCTGGGGACACAGGGGAATGCAGGCGCTCTGTGAGGCCTGTGTGTATTTTGACTATGGCCCCCTGAAGCTCTAAAGAGCACCCGCTCTTTTCTCTTAGAGGGGAAGCGGAGCGGAAAACCTCTGCTTTGAAGAGAAGGCGATAGGACCATTCTCCTCTGGGGAAATGTTATCAACTTGTTGACATTTGTTTGGCTGTTTTTTTGTGTTGCTGACGGGAGTGTACAGTGTTGCCGTCAAACTTCTTTGAACCCACACCATACATATCAATACACACTATCATGAGCACACACACACACATACACACCAATATGGTACAAATGTCCTCATAAAATGAACATCTGCAAACATATTTGACGTAGGTTAATATGACAATGTTGGTGGTGATGACGACGGTGATGCTGTTGTGGTATTGGGTTAGCGTGACAGCTGGGGACTGTTTGCTGATGTTTCCTCCACAGAGTGGCCCACGGTAAAACTGATGCTCTGTTTAGTCTGGAAGGTTCCGCTTTGTTACTTTGTTGATCAAATAAAAATAGGAGATGACCTTGACTCTCTGATGCTTTAACCCCAGCTTTTTTACGGTGGAAATGTTTATCAAGTCCCGTTAAAATGGCCCTGTGAACCCAAAAGGGTTCTGGTTGTCTGGGAGAAAATGGTCTGCGACAGCTTTTTTTACTGCTATGTGATCGCCCATGTATTTCTGTCTGGGGAGTAGCAGCAGGCTCTGAACTGGTGATGTGGTTTAGACTTGGGGCTGTCACAATGGGACTGATTGTAGAAGGAAACCTGACTGTCATTCAATGCTTGATTCTGAAGGGGGTGGGGTTTGTAAGGCATCTCTGTATACGTTTTACTTTGGCTAGTTCTCTCTCTCCTTTCTCTCTCTCTCTCTCTCTCTCTTTTTCTCTCACGTACACACAATTCTCTCCCTTTCTAACACACTCCCATACTTTCCCATTCTTTCAAGCATGAGCACACACATGCACTTTGTAACTCTTATCAATACACACACACACACACACACACACACACACACACACAGAGATCTGATGTGCCAGTCCCCCTGGTGTCTCTACTTGTTCCCGTGTCTGTTCAGCTGCTGAGGAGTGAAGTGTAGACAGAGTGGATTCTCTCTCTCTCTGATACCTGAGTCTCCCAATCAGAGTAGTGACAGACCGACAGTGTCCAGCCTGGATTAGCCCTGTCGCTACCGCACAGCACAGGATTAACCACAGAGACCCACACACACACACACACACTCCATCTATAGAGACATAGACAAACTTTTATAAATGTACTCAAACACACACACACACAATCATACAATACATATCAATCTAAACTCTAGCCTATATTCAGCTGTGTCTGCATGCATTCGTGTTTATATATGAATGAGAGAGTTCAGCTTTTCCTCGGGGCAGGTTACTATAGCCATCCTTTTTTATGTGTGATTGGAAAAGATCTGAGGGTGTCCATGTGCGTGTGCGTGTGCGTATGTGTGCGTGTGTGCGTGTGTGTGTGTGTGTGCGTGTGCGTGTGTGTGTGTGTGCGTGTGCGTGCATGTGTGCGTGTGCGTGTGTGTGTGTGTGCGTGTGCGTGTGTGTGCGTGTGTGTGTGTGTCTGTGTGCGTGTGCGTGCGTGCGTGTGTGTGTGTGTGCGTGTGTGTGTGTCTGTGTGCGTGTGCATGTGGGCGCGTGCCTGCCTGGCCCGGTTCTCCTCCGTGTTACCCAAATGGAAACCCAACAGCAGCCAGCTCTCAGTCAGGACAATAAGACACTTCTCCCTGTTTAACTGGCCCATGTTTACTGGGCTCTACTGACACGTTGCTGCTACTTCACACAGGCTTTTCTATTGAGTCTTTCAACCAGTTCTGTCTTTTTTTGGTGGTTGATTTTGGTTTATTTGGTTATTTTCACACTGGTTTGCCTGTGGGGATCATTTAGGAAGGCTAGACTAAAGAGCCAGAGGCTGGAGGCGGGAAAAACAGGTCAGTTTATAAGGCCCCTCAACGAACACACACAGCCTTGATACACACGCAGTCTTGATACACTGTGCCCTAGCAACAATGATGCTCTACACACTGAATCGTGTAGGTCACACACTGCACCTGACCGTGCACAGCACATCAGATACAGCACCCTGGCCTACACACTGGATCTCACCTCCCACACGATACACAGGGGCGGCAGGGTAGCCTAGTCGTTAGAGAGTTGGACTAGTAACCGCAAGGTTGCAAGTTCAAACCCCCAAGCTGACAAAGTACAAATCTGTCGTTCCGTCCCTGAACAGGCAGTTAACCCACCTAGGCCGTCATTGAAAATAAGAATTTGTTCTTAACTGACTTGCCTAGTTAAATAAAGGAACAATAAAAATAAGAAACACACGGAACCTTTCAGATGGAGCCATGCACACAGAAAGCCAACACACACTTCAGCCAGGACTTTGTAAGCCCTAGACGATTACCCAGCTGATTGGAGTCCCTCTCCGGAGTCTCTAAACACAGTACTCACCACAGCCCCTCTTACACACACAGCCCTCTCCTTTCTCATGGAGATAAGGACGTCTCATTGTTTGCGAGACAACGGTCCGCTATTATCTTATCAAAGAGCCAATCCAATGTGGAGGAGGGGGAGAGAGGGGAGGGGGGTTTCTTTGTGATGCGACAGGTGCTGTTGTAATTCAATTTGTCAACGGGAGGGTTTGGAAGCTGTCTGAACTTAATTGTACCGAGGGTCACAGTCCTCTCTGCTGTACTGGACATAACAGCATTGTGTAACAGTATGCTAACCACAGCATCGGCACAACGCAAATCTAGGATAACCTTGACTCATATGTACATATTGCTAACTTTAGCGGACGGGCAACTCTGACCTTCGCTTGAGCACAGTGCAAATCAAATCCAATTTTATTGGTCACATACACATAAACTCAGCAAAAAACGAAACGTCCCTTTTTCAGGACCATGTCTTTCAAAGACAATTCATAAAAATCTAATTCACTTCACAGATCTTCATTGTAATGTGTTTAAACACTGTTTCCCATGGTTGTTCAATGAACCATATACAATTCATGAACATGCTTCTGTGGAACAGTCGTTAAGACACCAACAGCTTACAGACGGTAGGCAATTAAGGCCACAGTTATGAAAACTTAGGATACTAAAGAGGCCTTTCTACTGACTCTGAAAAACACCAAAAGAAAGATGCCCAGGGTCCCTGCTCACCTGTGTGAACGTGCCTTAGGCATGCTGCAACGAGGCATGAGGACTGCAGATGTGGCCAGGGCAATAAATTGCAATGTCCGTACTGTGAGAAGCCTAAGACAGCGCTACAGAGAGACAGGACGGATAGCTGATCATCCTTGCAGTGGCAGACCATGTGTAACAACACCTGCACAGGATCGGGACATCCGAACATCACAGCTGCGGGACAGGTACAGGATGGCAACAACAACTGCCCGAGTTACACCAGAAACGCACAATCCCTCCATCAGTGCTCAGACTGTCCGCAATAGGCTGAGAGAGGCTGGACTGAGGACTTGTAGGCCAGTTGTAAGGCAGGTCCTCACCAGACGTCACCGGCAACAACTTCGACTATCGGCACAAATCCACCTTCGCTGGACCAGACAGGACTGGCAAAAAGTGCTCTTCACTGTCGAGTCGCGGTTTTGTCTCACCAGGGGTGATGGTCGGATTCGCTTTTATTGTCGAAGGAATGAGCATTACACCGAGCCCTTTACTCTGGATCGGAATCGATTTGGAGGTGGAGGGTCCGCCATGATCTGGGGTGGTGTGTCACAGCATCATTGGACTGAGCTTGTTGTCATTGCAGGCAATCTCAACGCTGTGCGTTACAGGGTAGACGAGGAGATGCACTGCAGTACTTAATGCAGCTGGTGGCCACACCAGATACTGACTGTTACTTTTGATTTTGACCCCCCTCCCCTTTGTTCAGGGACACATTATTCCATTTCTGTTAGTTACATGTCTGTGGAAATTGTTCAGTTTGTGTCTCAGTTGTTGAATCTTGTTATGTTCATACAAATATTTACACATGTTATATTTGCTGAAAATTAAAGCAGTTGACAGTGAGAGGACATTTCTTTTTTGTGTTTCTTTAGCAGATGATATTGCGGGTAGAGCGAAATGCTTGTGTACCTCCAACAATGTAGTAGTGTCTAACAATTCAATCTTAACCTATATTATGAACAGTGTTATCCATAGCGAATTTGGCTCAGATTCCCCTCGGCCTATTGGTCACCACTAAATGACAGAACATCTCTAAACCACCCATCAGAGAGGAAGAGAAGGGACTGTCTATCCTACATCACAGATCAGGAATCCCAAGTTGATGACGTGTGGGAGTTCTGTTCATGTGTGTGTGTACCTGGTAATAACGTGTTACTCACTCCGATCTCTCTGTCTGGCCCATTTCAGAAAAAGAGGACAAGAAAGTGTCTGCTGAGGGGCCAGTCAAGGAGGCAGTGGAAGAGACTGCAGAAGAGCCTGTGAAAGAAGTGAAGAAAGAAAAGAAGTAGTCCTCTAAGGAAAAGAAGGAGTCGACCAAGGAGCCCAAGGACCCTGGGAAAGAGTCAAAAAAGGAGTCTTCAAAAGAGTCCAAGGAAAAGGAGTCCTCCAAGGAAAAGAAGGAATCCTCTAAGGATTCTGGAAAGGAGTCAAATAAGGAGTCAAATAAGGAGACCAGCAAAGAGTCATTGAAGGAGCCTGGAAAGGAGAAAGTTTCGAGAAAATCATCTCTGAAGGTCAAGGAGAAAAAGAAAGAGCCAAATGCTGCTGGAGAGGACTGATAATGTCATGCAATAAATACACACACACGCACGCACACACACACACACACACAGTCTCACATATACTCTCATATTCATTGACAAACACACTTCTATCAGGGCTGATGCTGGTCTACAGTCGGGACTTCTGGTGTCTGTGTTGGGTGTAGGTGCAGTGCTGAAGATGAGGCCCAGTCAGAAACTCCAGTAGAACAGTCTAGGAGTTGGACGTGCGACATCAAAGCCCTTCCCCTCCCTTCCTTCCAGTGGCAGCGTCTCTCAGTGGAACCCACAGCCCTGTGCGTCGGTAAGCCCTAACCACCCCGCCTACACGCGGGCACTCTGACATCTACCCCGCCCTCTCGCCCCCTCGTGTGGCACCATGCCTTGCCAGAGCCACCCCCGCCTCAGGCTAAGAATAACCCCCGCTTTCCGTCCATCCCTCCGTATGTCCCCTCGGGTAAAACGAGGCCACTTTCGCCCCCCATCAGCAGCTTTCAGTGCACAGAAGCAGGAAAACCATCAAACTGTGACAAAAGGGGAGGGATTTCAACCAGCCCTCGTGATCGTTTGTGAGGACTTGCAGGAACATACTCAATCACGCACAACACAAGAATACAAACATGCACAACTATACATGTAAAAACACTAGCTAGCACCTGCACGTATTCTGCAACACACAGCCCTGCAAGTTTAGCCATGTTTACAGCCTCTGAGACCACCTTCTGTTAGAGGACCGCTGTGCCAGCCTGACCAATGGCAATCCAAACAGCTCTTTGTGTTGTACTGTACCTGTATGTCCTGTATGTGTGTGTTGTCTGTACCTGTACGTCCTGTATGTGTGTGTTGTCTGTACCTGTACGTCATGTATGTGTGTGTTGTCTGTACGTTGTCTGTACCTGTACGTCCTGTATGTGTGTGTTGTCTGTACCTGTACGTCCCGTATGAGTGTGTTGTCTGTACCTGTACGTCCTGTATGTGTGTGTTGTCTGTACCTGTACGTCCTGTATGTGTGTGTTGTCTGTACGTTGTCTGTACCTGTACGTCCTGTATGTGTGTGTTGTCTGTACCTGTACGTCCTGTATGTGTGTGTTGTCTGTACCTGTACGTCCTGTATGAGTGTGTTGTCTGTACCTGTACGTCCTGTATGAGTGTGTTGTCTGTACCTGTACGTTCTGTATGTGTATGTTGTCTGTACGTTGTCTGTACCTGTACGTCCTGTATGTGTGTGTTGTCTGTACCTGTACGTCCTGTATGTGTGTGTTGTCTGTAGGTTGTCTGTACCTGTACGTCCTGTATGTGTGTGTTGTCTGTAGGTTGTCTGTACCTGTACGTCCTGTATGTGTGTGTTGTCTGTAGGTCCTGTATGTGTGTGTTGTCTGTACCTGTACGTCCTGTATGTGTGTGTTGTCTGTACCTGTACGTCCTGTATGTGTGTGTTGTCTGTACCTGTACGTCCTGTATGTGTGTGTTGTCTGTACCTGTACATCCTGTATGTGTGTGTTGTCTGTAGGTTGTCTGTACCTGTACGTCCTGTATGTGTGTGTTGTCTGTAGGTTGTCTGTACCTGTACGTCCTGTATGTGTGTGTTGTCTGTACCTGTACGTCCTGTATGTGTGTGTTGTCTGTACCTGCACGTCCTGTATGTGTGTGTTGTCTGTACGTTGTCTGTGCCTGTATGTCCTGTATGTGTGTGTTGTCTGTGCGTTGTCTGTACATTGTCTGTGCGTTGTCTGTACATTGTCTGTGCGTTGTCTGTACGTTGTCTGTACATTGTCTGTGCGTTGTCTGTTTGTCTGTACCTGTTGTCTGTACATTGTCTGTGTCCTGTTGTCTGTACATTGTCCTGTGTGTGTGTCTGTACCTGTACGTCCTGTCTGTGCTGTTGTCTGTACATTGTCTGTGCGTTGTCTGTACATTGTCTGTACATTGTCTGTACATTGTCTGTACGTTGTCTGTACCTGTATGTCCTTGTCTGTACCTGTACGTCCTGTATGTCTGTACATTGTCCTGTATGTTGTCTGTACATTGTCTGTACATTGTCTGTGCATTGTCTGTATGTGCGTTGTCTGTGCTTGTCCTGTCTGTACATTGTCTGTGTGTTGTCTGTACATTGTCTGTACATTGTCTGTACGTTGTCTGTACCTGTTGTCCTGTACATTGTCTGTACGTTGTCTGTACGTTGTCTGTACGTCCTGTCTGTACTGTGCGTTGTCTGTATGTCTGTCTGTACATTGTCTGTGCGTTGTCTGTACGTTGTCTGTACATTGTCTGTGCGTTGTCTGTACGTTGTCTGTACATTGTCTGTGCGTTGTCTGTACATTGTCTGTGCGTTGTCTGTACGTTGTCTGTGCGTTGTCTGTACATTGTCTGTGCGTTGTCTGTACATTGTCTGTACATTGTCTGTACGTTGTCTGTACGTTGTCTGTACGTTGTCTGTACGTTGTCTGTACATTGTCTGTACGTTGTCTGTACATTGTCTGTACATTGTCTGTGCATTGTCTGTACGTTGTCTGTGCGTTGTCTGTACATTGTCTGTGCGTTGTCTGTACATTGTCTGTACATTGTCTGTACATTGTCTGTACGTTGTCTGTACATTGTCTGTACGTTGTCTGTATTGTCTGTACGTTGTCTGTACATTGTCTGTACGTTGTATGTACGTTGTCTGTACGTTGTCTGTACGTTGTCTGTACGTTGTCTGTACATTGTCTGTACATTGTCTGTACGTTGTCTGTACGTTGTCTGGAGGAATTTAGATGTGTACCGTTTCCTTACTCAGCTTAATGAACATTTTACAGCAACGGTTTAGTACCACAATCAGCTCGTTTGATGCACCAGGGCCCCTGTTCTCCACCTGTTTTTATAGACAACGCAGGGTGATTCAAGTTAGTGCTATGAAGCTATTGTTTAAATGTACTGTATCTCCTTAATCTCCCTCCGTATGTATGTCTTTCTCTCTCCCTTTAGGTCTGTCTCTTTTCACTCCTTGCTTACTGAGTATGAGGGACAGTGTGTATGTTAGAGTATATAGGAATGGTCACTGTTAAAATGACTTTGTCCTTGGCTTTAGGTTTTTTTTTTCCCCTTACTGTTGTGTAAACGGTCTGTGCAAATTTTCCTGAGCTCGGCACAAGGTCAATTTAAGATTGAGTAACTGTGAGACTCACTGTTTAATTTGGCCCGGGTGGTTTGTAGATGTTGCGTTAAAGTCACGTTGTGGAAGAAAATGGGGATGGACTCTGGCGGACTCTCCTCTCAGGTCTGTGTTATGTTACGTCTGTTTGACATCAGTGGGTTCTCTTGCTTTGTATTATTCTCCTCGATAACTTGTGTCTTTGACTAAACCCTTTGTGGCACTTTGTGTTTCACAACATGAATGTTGTACAGGACAGGTTCAAGTGCAGAAAAATGATTGACATAGGACCAAACATTGTTACAAGCCCCACTGTGAAAAATGAACAGTGCCACACAGGTTTGAGAAAATGTAATAAAAAGCCCTTTGCATTTAGCCTTTTACAAACAAATGGGTTGGTGTCATTTTATTGGAGAAGCTGCTTTGTGAGAGGCGTAGGAGAGAATGTATATCTGATGTATGTGCATGCTCTTGTCCAGAACAGTACGTAACGCGAATGTGTATCTGAGAGGAGATTAACTGTTATCCCTACTTCCCTGTGAAAAGCTTGTAAAAAGATGGAAAGTATTGAGTGTGATAGGTCCCAGCCCCAGACTAAATCTACAGCTCCCACAATGCTCTTTGATAAATGCCTCTCTTTTTCCTCTCCCCTGTCTTAAAGAGACACACTCGCTTTCTCTATGGATGTTTTTGTGCATGATAGTGTTTTCTGTGTCTGCGGGTCTATTCGAGTGTTCTGGTGTGTTTGTACATGATGTGTGTCATTGTGCGTGTGTTTCTGTGAGCGAGTGTGTCGTCTCTGATCGGGGCCCAAATGAAGTCGCCTGTGAGTCGCCCGCTCGCACAGCTGAAGCTCGCGGGTACCCGGCCTCTCACCCTGCAGGGGTCAGAGTTCAGGCTCGTTTTAAGTTTGGATTGGAGCGAAGGTATCCCTGGATTCACCGTGGTGCTGCTAGATGATCCAGGCTGGCGTGGGTCTGAGCCGGACTGAGGTCGCTCTCCAGTCTTGACACGACAGCTGAGTCTAACCCCTTCCCCTCTGGACCCAGACCCACCGTCTGCCCGCAGTCTTAACCCTGGGCAGCTGACTCCCAGGGCTCTCTTAACGTCTGTGCAACGTCTACACAACATCTGCCCCATGTCAATGAGATGTAGTAGTAGACACAATGCTCAAAAATGTTCTTCATACTGATTCCATACATATTGACTCAAGCAGGGACAGTGACATAAAAGCACAACACTCTATAATATCTGATATAATAATATTGTAATGGTTTTCTTGTGGTGAAGGAGGGAGAGGCGGACCAAAACGCAGCGTGGTGGTTATTCATGTTTAATTTATAAAGGCACTATACATGAATAAACTAACAAAACAAGAAATGTGAAAAAACCAAAACAGCCCTATCTGGTGCAAACACAGAGACAGGAACAATCACCCACCCACACACAGTGAAACCCAGGCTACCTCAGTATGATTCTCAATCAGAGACAACTAATGACACCTGCCTCTGATTGAGAACCATACTAGGCCGAAACATAGAAATAACCAAATCATAGAAAAACAAACATAGACTGCTCACCCCAACTCACGCCCTGACCATACTAAATAATGACAAAACAGAAAATAAAGGTCAGAACGTGACAAATATTTAGCAGATGCTTTTATCCAAATCGACTTAGTCATATTCACAGAACAACACAACACTATAACAAGGATGGACAACTCTTCCCCCCTTCTGTAGGCTCACGGACCAATTTCATCCAAAAATAAATATTATTATGATATTTAAAATAATAATAATAATAATAGAGTACACAAGGTGCATCTTCGAAATGTGGTTGTGCATCAGCAGCCACTCAATTAGCCGTTGTCAGCGAGACATGAGTGGTAAACTAGTCTTGTGGGCAGCTATCTAAACATGTAGAAAGCATGGTTGATCATCAGTTATCATATTAAAAACTGCAAACATTGGCCTCCAGCTATGGCAAAATGTGTAGAATTAGCTGAAAAACTGAATTTCTTTCTCTGCCCCATGGCAAAATTAATAGAATTGCATGAAATGGGTTATAAAATTGCAAAATCTTCTTTGTTCCCCATGGCAAAATGTGTAGAATTGCATGAAACTTGTTTTAAATCTGCAACATTTTCTCTACACCCCAAGGCAAAATTGCAGGAAATGTACTTTAAAACAAAAATAAATATATTCACTGTCATGGGGGAGCCGCTTAAATGTTTTGTTTGCAAGGTGGTGGTATGGATGTGGGTATGCAGACCCACGAGCTACTGGTGGATGTGGGTATGCAGACCCACGAGCTACTGTTACCCCTCTAATGAGTTCCGTTTTTTGTGTCCCCCGCCACCATCAAAGTTGCCCATCCTTCCATGCTCTATAATATAATAATACGTACCATTTAGCAGACGCTTTTATCCAAAGCGGCTTACAGTCATGCGTGAATACAATTTACTTATGAGTCGTCAAGTGATTCAAACCCACTACCCTAGCATTACAAGCACCATGCGCTACCAACTACGCTACAAAAAACCATACAACGGAATATGAATTACGACAGTTTAATAGGGCTCTTTCGTTAAAGAGTGGAAGGGGGTCATTTATGTCACAGTTAAATAAATAACTGTTCAAACTCGGCATCTGTAATAATCTTGCGGCGAATTTGGGAATAGACACCTCTACTTCAAAAGGGTGCTCTTTGGCGCCATCAAGCGTTGAATATTAACACAATGTTCATCTGTACTGCTGAATGCACACACGCTGTCGACACAAAGAAAGGGACACACACTCCCTTTCTAATACACACACATTCACTAAGTTTACTCGTCACTCGTGGCATGTTTACAATGCGAAGTAACAAGAGCAATACAATTAGATAAAATAAAACATTGTTCCTTGACAGTTAAATGTTATAAATACAGGGTTTGGTCATAATTGGATCTTTGAAGAAATGCTTTCCCTTCCCATTTGAGGTTCTTCAGAAGCACAATTTTAAGGCAGACAAACTGTTTTAAAAGTTGTAGATTTCTAAATCTGTCTCAAACAACAGTAACAGACACTTCATGTCATGCAAGCTGGTTAATGTCGCCTAAACTAGCTATGTGCCCTTATTATAGGCTATTGAAATGTCATAGATTATATATTCTGAATTGACATCATGCCTTTGAAGTGGGGTCAAACAAAGAAAATGCCTAATTTATGAAATAAGTGTTGCATTGAGGATATGACTGGAAAATGTAAAATATATGATACTGAACAGACAGACATTGTGGTGCGCCCCATCAATGCAGGTGGAGGGGGAGAGATCCACAATTGTGGGATGACGCTTGTTCCCCCAGCAGCTCGAGGGGCGCAGAAAACCCACCTTGATACAAAGTGGCCTGAATTAGGGATTTTTGTTGTTGTTTCATCCTGTTTTGCAGCGTGACAGTGTTGAGAGAGCGCAGCAGAGATTATCAGTAAAGACAGGTGGTACGCATGTTGTGTTCCAGGCTTGTTTGTAGTGAAACGAGATCCAGCCTCGAGATCCGATAGCAGTAGGTGGGTCTCTCCCGGCGCGGTATTATACGGAGTGTTTCATTACCACAGCGGCAGCCAGCCGGGAGCAGCGGGCAAGATTGTACGTTAAATCACTCGGATTATTAAAACCCCCGGCAACTATTTAAATATTGAGGGCCGTTCTCGTTTTGTTTGGAGGAGGTTCCTGCACCCTGCGGGGATGTTTAACTGGAGTAGTAGGGTTTCTATTACGCTGGCATCGCCGTGCGCCTCAGTAGGAGCAGTTTACTATAACTTTGGGCTGGAGGTGGTTCGCTTTTCGCGGAGCTCCGAGTGAGAGACCAGTGCTGGCTCGTGTAGCCTAACCTAAAGCCCGCTACTAATCCTGAGACAGTTGGACAGCATCTCGGCGCAAAACGGACCTAAAATTCCGAACGCAACCGGTTTCTTTTAGCGCTTGACAACATCTGTATATTTTTGGTATTTTTGAAGACATTTAATTACGAGTATATCTTTAAGCTAAAAAAGAAATATATATATCTTTAAGCTATTTGTGGAATTTATTTCACAATAGTTTTATTTGTCATTTTTACTATACGCATCTGTTTTATTTTAATCTCTTATGAACTTTGTTTTTCACTTTTTTGGAAACATTGTCTTACCCTTGCACTTGTTTTGGGAACACAAGAGTGCTCCTGGACGCGACATGAGGACTGTCGCCTGGCTGTCCGCACGGCATTGTCATTGTAATTTTCATGTGTCATGTCGATTGTCGGATGCCGGAGGACACGCGATGTCGTTTAGCATTTTGACAAACTGAATGTTATGGGCTGGAACAAAACTAACTGAGGGGGGCAATTATGCTGGAGTCCCATATATTCTAGTGTTTTCAGTCGGACACCAACCCATGGGGATATAAATATATGTATATATACTAGCATATCATTTTCTTTTTTTCGTTTTCCTTCTTTTTTTTACTGGACCAATTTTAGGATGATGTTGTATTGCTGCTCGAGCGCCTTGGTACTTACTAATAAGTTCACCTGCAGCTTTTTATTCGTGTTTTTACTGTTCCAAATGCCACAGTCCTCCTCGCCTTTAATTACAGGTAAGATACATTGACTTGGCCTATTTAGCTTCAAAACATGTCCAGCAATTGTCAAAAACAAGAATATAGCCCAAAAGCTAGCCTATAGGCCTACAGGTAGGCTATTCACTGTTCCCGTTATTTGCCACTGGGCACAGACGTCAGCTCAATGTCTAGTTTTGATTTACATTTGGTTGAACATAAATCAACAACAAATGTCTCCATGCCATTGGATTGATCTTAAAAATTGGGTGAAAAAAAAGCATGTTCTGTCGGGTAACTGGTACCCCCGGGCTCGTTTGAAACCTCATGACAGGCGCATTGGATCACCAGTATAATTTCCCCATCTACTGTTGATTTGGAAACTCGAGTCGGGTCGTGCTGTCGAGGTCAGTATCCTAGTCACCTTGCGCGTTATCATTGTGCAAACATGATAATTTCTTTCAGGGGAAGACAAACCTGCGTATCGGTATCAGCTGAGTAGGCTACCATTATAGTATAATCCCACCGCATCAAATTCCCATGGAGTGTCGCTACCTGGTATTCGAAATATGCGGTATATCATCTGTCTATTGTTTTCCCTACAGAGCCGGGAGTTGAACACACCGTTTTCGTGGGAGAGGAAAGTTGTCTGGTTGTAAAAAGACAAATGCGCCCTATCACTGCTCGGCTGCAAGAGGTGGATGAAGAGTAAACAACATTTATAGGGCTATTCATTCATCTCTGCTCTATAAAAGAAGAAAAGTCTCATTGGATTGAGGCTAAAGTGTTGGGTTTCCCCACAATCACTTAAAGCTGTGCTGGTTTAATTACACGCGAAGGTTGTAGGGTACGCTACGGTCGGGGTAATTGCCCTGCTCCTGTAATTCTCACAGAAACCACTTAGTCACCAACCCCCCCCCAAAAAAAAATCCTGGCTGCCACTGCTCTGCTCAACTAAACATGTTATGTCTCATCTAAATTTAAATCACTCTGACAAAAATATTCTGATTAACTGATCTAATATTTCGTAATTTAGAAAAACTTATAGGCTATAGCCTATATCAACAAAATAAATTAGAAATATAACCTTATCGATAAAACTATTAGGCCTGCTCATTTTAACGTCTACGAAATATACCTCATAGTTATGGCATAGCCGGTGCAATTCCTGGTAGGCCTTAAGAAAAAGCACAATTGGAATATGGCGAGTCTGTCCATGACGTAATTTATCCGAGGCGTGTTGTTTCGCTGTTTTATCACGTCAATGAAGATGAAAAGGCGCAAATTTATTGCCTCTCTCCTCGCGCCCTTCACAGGTACAGAAGCCATCTGCGAGAACGAAGGAGAGGTGCTCCACATACCCAACATAACGGACAACCCGTGCATCACCTGCGTCTGTCTGGTGAGAACAAATCCCAATTCTTGCTAAATAGCTTTCATATGGTGTTAGGGCAGATAATTGTAGTTGACATTGAGATTCCCTATTTGTTGTTGGCACGTACAGTGGGGAGAACATGTATTTGATACACTGCCGATTTTTCAGGTTTTCGTACTTACAAAGCATGTAGAGGTCTGTAATTTTTATCTAAAACAAAAATCCAGAAAATCATTGTATGATTTTTAAGTAATTAATTAGCATTTTATTGCATGACATAAGTATTTGATCACCTACCAACCAGTAAGAATTTTGGCTCTCACAAACCTGGTAGTTTTTCTTTAAGAAACCCTCCTGTTCTCCACTCATTACCTGTATTAACTGCACCTGTTTGAACTCGTTACCTGTGTAAAAGACACCTGTCCACACGCTCAATCAAACAGACTCCAACCTCTCCACAATGGCCAAGACCAGAGAGCTGTGTAAGGACATCAGGGATAAAATTGTAGTCCTGCACAAGGCTGCGATGGGCTACAGGACAATAGGCAAGCAGCCTGGTGAGCAGGCAACAACTGTTGGTGCAATTATTATAAAATGGAAGAAGTTCAAGATGACGGTCAATCACCCTCGATCTGGGGCTCCATGCAAGATCTCACCTCGTGGGGCATCAATGATCATGAGGAAGGTGAGGGATCAGCCCAGAACTACATGGCAGGACCTGGTCAATGACCTGAAGAGAGCTGGGACCACAGTCTCAAAGAAAACCATTAGTAACACACTACGCCGTCATGGATTAAAATCCTGCAGCGCACGCAAGGTCCCCCTGCTCAAGCCAGCGCATGTGAGGCCCGTCTGAAGTTTGCCAATGACCATCTGGATGATCCAGAGTTAAATCCAGGCTACAAATGTGAAAGGAGGTGTCTTTCCTGGAACATTTGCTCTTTGAACTCTGTCTCTTGTTTTAGGGGTTGAGAATGCAAGTGAGAGGCTTTTCTGTCACCAGAAGCCAGATTCAATAATGCTCTCCCTCGTCTGTCTTTTTAGTCCCTATGTAAAGGTGTCATGTGGTGAGGAAGCTTCTACAAATGTCTTGTTTGACTTGCAGGGTATTTGCCCTATGTGAAACAGAGAAACAGTGTGCGTGTGCAAGGTTATATATGTGTATATGTGTGTGCACTGTGCACACTACTGTGGCCATGCTGCCTCGGCTGTCTCTAGCGGCTCTGATAGTCTCTTTGATATGTCTCCCTCTGCTAACCACCTCCTTATCAGGCTTCCATCACTAGGAGCCCTGCTGAATGCTATCAGTCATCAGAGGGCCACAGCTAGCCTTTCATCTTGTCCTGTCCGTCATGTCACTGGCCCCAGAGTGCCTCGCAGGGGAGGGGGGCCAGCGATGCTGTCTTTTAGGGGGGGGTTAGCAGATTTTAAAGGGTGGGGGGGAGCTGTCAGGGCTCTAGTGTCACTCACAGGCTCCCAGTTGCGGCGGAGTACCTGTTAATGGCCCTTCACTGGCGGAAACTGAGGCACACAGAGAAGCCATTCTTTTCGCCAGCCGTCTCACAAGACGCAGGAATCTGCCTCCCACTCGCTAAACATAATATACAGACAGCCAGGAGGCAGCTCTCGTTAACCTGCTATCTACTACTCTCCCTCTCCTTTTGCCCCCTCTCCTCTTTCTCGGTAGCAATGATTGATGAGCTCAGTAGGCTGACCAGTGATCTGCAAACATTTGGGAAGCCAAAGGTCCTTTCCTGTTCCAACAGCTCCACAAACATGGAGATCAATACTCACCGTGTACCTTTACAATCTTTACCTCTGCCACTGGCGTTGTCAGCAAACCACTAAACCAGCCAGGATGTCTGTCCAGGTACAGAGATGTAATAACATTGGATTTATGTGTGGAATTGGCATGTGAATGTCATTTTATGAAAAGGAGCAATAACTTGTACACCATTCTGTCTAAAGGGACAACCAAACTCCAAAAAAGAAAAGCATAAATGCTAGGATGAAATGAGAGACTTGATATCTACACTCTTAGAAGAAAAGATGCTATCTAGAACCTTAATGAGTTCTTCAGCTGTCCCCATAGGATAACTTTTGAAGAAACCTTTTTGGTTCCAGGTAGAACCCTTTTGTGTTCCATGTAGAACCCTTTTTGTTTTTACAGAGGATTCTACATGGAACCCAAAAGGTTTTTTACCTGGAACCAGAAAGGGTGCTCCTATGGGGACAGCAGAAGAACCATTTTGGAACCCTTTTTTCTAAGAGTGTAGTCTAGAAGACTTAAAGAAGACAAAATCCTCCTTTATTTTCTGCTCTCTTTCTCCATCCCACTCTTCCCCCCTTTCTGTCAGTGCACTGTGAGGCTCGTGGTACAGTTCTCCCAGTGGTCTATAGAGCAAAGATGGTGTTAGAGAACCTTCAGGGCAGCATTGCTATTGGACCTCCCAGGATACTTCTAATGGAGGGGTAGAAACAAATATATATATATATGGCCTCCTGAGTGGCGCAGCGGTCTAAGGCACTGTATCTCAGTGCTAGAGGTGTCACTACGGACCCTGGTTCGATCCCGGGCTGTATCGTAACCAGCTGTGATTGGGAGTCCCTTCTGGAGGCACAAAATTGGCCCAACGTTGTCCTTGTTAGGGGAGGGTTTGGCCAGGGTAGGCCATCATTGTAAAATAAGAATTTGATTTTAACTGACTTGCCTAGTAAAATAAATAACAAATATACAGTACCAGTCAAAGGTTTGGACACATCTGTTAATTGAAATGCATTCCATGTGACCTCCTCGTGAAGCTGGTTGAGAGAATGTCAGCAGTGTGCAAAGCTGTCATCAAGGCAAAGGGTGGCTACTTTGATGAATCTAAATTATGTTTAGATTTGTTTAACACTTTTTTTGGTTACTACATGATTCCATTTGTGTTATTTCATAGTTTGTACGTCGTCACTATTATTCTACAATGTAGAAAATTGTAAAAATAAAGAAAAACCCTGTATAAGTAGGTGTCCAAACTTTCGACTGGTACTGTATATATGTTTTATTGTCACACACCTGATAGGTGCAGTGAAACATGTTGTTTTACAGGGACAGCCATAGTAGTACGGCACAGGAGGTTGGTGGTACCTTAATTGGGGAGGATGGGCTCATGTTAATGTCTGGAGCGGAATCAGTGGAATGGTATACAAATACATCAAACACATGGTTTCTGTCCTCCCCTCAGCAGCCTCCACTGTAGTACAGAGCCCCTGGATTAAATTAGGGTTAAGTGCCTTGCTCAAGGGCACATCGACAGATTTTCACCTTATCGTATCATGTATTCCAACCGCTAGGCTACCTGCCAGGACATAAAGAAGGATAGGACAACAATCATCTTAATTCAGAGAAAAGTCATGGAGCTAGTCTACCTACACATCGGAGCCAAAAGTTACATTCAGTTCATTCAACACCATTCACTTTCTACCACTGGTGCAGGAATAGGCCTACTTCTTGGATAGGCTTGTGACTTCTCAGTGAAATGTATATATTGTTGCCCTTATCTTTTTTCATCCAGTTTTAAGCCACAACTGCTGCTCCTGTGGGGTAGCGACATGTTTGCTTTGGAGGGAGGTTAAGGGTCATGAGGGCAAGGAGTCCAGGTTTAAATAGGCCTTTGATTTGAGTGCTCCTCTGAAGAGCCTTTTAGTGATCTCTCCATCCTTCCATGAAAGACTGGCGGCACGGCGGCTGGCGGGTCTGTCAGCTTGTTTTGGCATGCCCTCTGGGGTCAGGCTGAGAGATAGATGGAGGAGAGAGAGTGATAGTGGAAAAGATTGGGAGAGAGGGAGGGAGAGAGAAATTATTCATAGACCATGGTTCGACTGAACACATTTTGATTCTCTGAATTTGGCAAATGGAGACGGTGAAACTGACTGTGCTGTCGCCATCTAGTGGTCATCTTTCCACAGCACATGATCATCATGCCAGGGATCAATACATCTTACATCTTACATTAACCTATCAACATGTTATTACCCTTCAGGTCAAATATTTCTCTAGTTATTACACCAGAGACTAGCAGTAGTCCAATAACAATCCCCAGACCACCTGTTGGCCTATTAGAAGCCATGACACACCACCAGTAGACTAGTAAGAAGCCTCAGAAAGTGCACGGTATGCTGAGTGTTAATGAGGCGTGGTGACCTGATTTGACCCCTGACCTTTGCTGAGAGAGGTCAAACCTCTTCACACCACTTAGTGTTAATGGCTGCGAGTGGAATGGCTCCAAAGCCCAACTGGGAAAGCACAGGTGTGGAGAGACATAAAGATTCAAGGACAAATACGGGACCTCTATGACACTACTGTAGATAACTGTGGTCGTCAGAAGACTAGACGCACAACTTATCACCACTCTTTCTATTTCTCTCTCTCACTCTGTCATCCTCTCTGTCTACCTCTCGGTCTCTCTATTGCTCTCTCCATCGCTCTCTCTCTCTCTCTTGCTCTCTCTCTCTCTCTCTCTCTCTCTCTCTCTCTCTCTCTCTCTCTCTCTCTCTCTCTCTTCTCTCTCTCTCACTCTCCATCTCCACCTGTCAGACTTTCCAGTCATCATGTCTGATGGTATCTGTCTGCCCTTCTCTCATTCCCTCTATCTCTTTTTCTCTCACTTTCAATCCATCCCTTCATCTATCTGGCATCATATATCTCACTCTCAGACATATTTGTCTCAAACTGGCTGTTGAAAGTGCTCTGAAAATCTCTACGATTTAGACCAGTGGTTTGGGGAGCGCTTTACAGAGACTATGTATGGATCCCATGTGCCTTCGCCTCTCGCCGCCCTTCTCTCGCCTTCACTGATGACATCACCCAAACCAGCCTGGTTAGGGAACCAGTGAAGGCTCTCCGTAAATAAAACCGCCCAGTTTTATTTTAGTTATGTGGGCCACAGTCCGGCTTTGAAGTTGACTCAGTATACAGTCCAGCTAGGTTGCACTGAGTAAATGGGGACTATATAAAGAGAGTGTATAAAGCTAGTGGCAAAGTGATAATGTTAAGCTAGTATATAAAGTGAGGTTGTATATAAATTGAGAAGAGAGAAAGAGAATGTCTGCGTAAAGTAACTCGAGTTCATTTTAGCCTGTAAAAAGGGAGTGTCGACAAAGAATGTGTCGGAGACTTTATAATGTGAATACACTGATGGCAATCAAAAAGCATCTCCTCTTTCCCTCCGTCTCCCTCTTCCCCTCTCTCTCCCCCTCTCCCCCCCCTCTCTCTTTTGCTCTATCTCTCAGGAGGGGAAGGCAGACTGTAAACAGGAGAGGTGTCCCCTGGTGTCTGAGGACTGTGCTCTGGTGGTCAAACAGACGGGAGCCTGCTGTGAGAGATGCAAAGGTGAGCAGCACACACACACTCTACTACTCTCATCACCATGAAAACATGAGGTCAAAGGTTAGGGGATGCATATAATGTTCTGTAGTCTCAGCGAGACCAATAAACTTGGAATTTTGTCTCGTGGAGTGAGTTGGGTCTATCTTTGGATCTCTTTAGTGTTGATGTATAGACCTTGCTGCAGCATTGCAGTGATGTTGATTGACGGTCATTGATGCTACCTGTAGGAGTGAGGGTGACGCGACAGCTTGAGTCCCACAGTAGAAGACAGTCAGTCCAGCTGCACTGGTCAACCTTCTTATTTCACCACTACTGCCTCCTTGTGGGGGAATGATGAATAGTTTTTCTTCTAACAGCACAATAGTTACTGTGCGTGTGTATGTATGTTTACTGTATCAGACCAATTGAAGATTCTGCTTGAGGGTAAATTGCTACATACACAAACACATATAGCTATTATTTGCCCGGCTTCTACTCACATACACCCACAAACATGTGACAGGCCTACAGCGGTTCGTATTTAAGTCTTAAGAACTATTCTTTCTCACACTGTTTGCCAGCATCTCTCTTTCTCTCTCTCACACACACACACACACACACACACACACACACACACACACACACACACACACACACACACACACACACACACACACACACACACACACACACACAGACACACAGACACACACACACACACACAGCTGCATTGGTGGACTTCTCCTCTCTGGGACGGGTTGGGACCCGTTGGCGTTTGGGTTCAGCGTTCGGTTTACAGGGCACAGAAATAAACCTTGTTTATGAGCCACTGCGCCACTCTGCCTCCCAGACTAGGACGGCACGCATTCGCCTCCCGGCCGGAACACGCAAGGGGTCGGGTAGTGTTGGGGGCACTATGGACACGGTCCACAGCATTGACCACCTCATGGTCAGGAACGCGGTCCTTTGTTTGCCGTCAAGATTATACGAGACTAGAGTTCATTCAAATGAGAAGAGGTGGCGCTCGCTTAAGTCGACCATGGAAAGCCCCATGTTGTCATGGTGAACGATATTAGTGCCTATTGTTCCTCTATTGTGGTTGACTTTGGGTTTTATTCATGACCATGTCTACATTTAGAACAGGAACTTTCTCGTGTCAGCACGAAACCTCCCACTGTTCAAGTACTTAATGCAGTGGTTTTATCATAGGAATGGTTTTGCTGTGTTTCCATAACCAGACAACCCTATATCTGTTGAAATGAAGATCGTATTAATTTAGTCCCTTATTGACTGTGGGTGGTGTATCTGGAGCATTGTGATTACTCATAGTGGATCTCGGGCTCATTTCACATGATGTTTTTATCATGCCCTTGGAATAGACCTGGACACTTCACAACAACATGTTCTGGTATCTTGATACATCTATATAATGGATTGGGTTTGTCAGAGAGTTTGTGCCTGCCTGCCTGCCTGGCTGGCTGGCTGGCTGTTTGTCTGTCTGTCTGTCTGTCTGTCTGTCTGTCTGTCTGTCTGTCTGGCTGGCTGTCTGGCTGTCTGTCTGGCTGTCTGCTGTCTGGCTGGCTGGCTGGCTGGCTGGCTGTCTCGAGTGTCTGAATTGCACATACACTACCGTTCAAAAGTTTGGAGTCACTTAGAAATGTCCTTGTTTTTGAAAGAAAAGCACATTTTTTGTCCATTAAAATAACATCAAATTGATCAGAATTACAGTGTAGACATTGTTAGTGCTGTAAAAGGCTATTGTAGCTGGAAACGACAGATTTTTAATAGAATATCTACATAGGCCCATTATCAGCAACCATCACTCCTGTTTCCAGTGGCACGTTGTGTTAGCTAATCCAAGTTTATCATTTTAAAAGGCTAGTTGATCATTAGAAAACCCTTTCGCAATTATGTTAGCACAGCTGAAAACTGTTGTTCTGATTAAAGAAGCAATAAAAATGTACTTTTCTTTCAAAAACAAGGACATTTCCAAGTGACCCCAAACTTTTGAATGGTAGTGTATGTATGTGGCTGTGTCGAGACTACTAAACTTTACCATCGCTATGCCAAATCAAGACAATCAAAGAAAGGCCTTCCCGAGCCATAGGGGACACTATAGCCAGCTGGCTCTGACGGTGGTGGCACACAGACTCCCTCCAGGCATCGCTTACAATGGATTTGTAACCCTGTGTTCAATCTGTCTCAACACGTATGGTCTGGAGAGGCAAACAGCTCTATGTTCACACATGTAGTCCATTTAGTGCTCCCTGTAGACTTTTAGTTTCCACAAACTAGTAAACATTCACATCCAGGTTTGGAGTGCCAACTCTCTCTCTCTCTCTCCCTCTCTCTATGTCTCTCTCTCTCTACCCCACCCTCTCTCTCTATCCTCCCCTGTCTCTCTCTCATTCCCTCTCTCTCTCCTCTAGGTTGTCAGCTGGATGGAGAGTCCTATAATAGTTCTGTCTCCTGGACCAGCTCCATCAAGCCCTGCATCTCTCGCCGCTGTCAGGTGAGTGTCACACAGAGAAAATGAAAGAGAGAGAGAGAGAGATGATGATGAGAAAAGTAAGGAGAGGGAATGTAAAGTAAATGAAGTAGAGAAGGAGAGAGGGAGTACGAAGAGAGAGGCAGACAGGGAGAGGGAATGATAGTGGGGAGTGAGTGGAAAAGAGGGAAACCGACAGAGGAGTGAGTGAAAGAGAGACGGGTGGAGAGGGAGATTAATGAAGAAAGAGAGAAAGATGAATGAGGATCTAGGGAAAGATAGACATACTTTTAGAGGGGGAGGCTGAATGACGCAGACAGAGACTCAGATTTGGGGAGGGAATGAGAGATGTGAGGGAGAGAAAGAATGAGACAGTGGACAGATAGCCAAGGGGTTGGAGGAAGAAGAGACATAAAGAGAAAGAAAAGCAGATGATGTTGGAGGATATATGTCTCAATGTCTTTGAGAGAGGAGCAAGGTGAACTTGGCAGTACAGTCCACCCTTCTGGTTCCAAGCCTCCCCAACCCAGTGTCTACCTCACAAGACTAACCCCACACGTGTATACCCAACCTCACTCACTGTATACACACCACACACTCGCATACATGGTCCCACAATACTACTTAAAATACAAAACACATGCACAGATCTGAACACTATAAGTCAATGGCAGTGGACACAGCTGTGTGAGGGAGTGTCAGCTCCAGCATTGGGGAGGTCCAGTCAAACTAGACTGTGTTAGTCTGCGTGTTGAAGGGTGGCATGTGAAAAAAGCAGAGCTCTACACACCACTCATTTACTCCATCCCCAAGATACCCACGCGGCGGGAATGGGAGGGGGGGGGGCTGACCAGTATCCAGACCTCACACACAAACAACGTGTTGTGGTCCCTAGTTCTAGTTTTAACACTACTAGTTCTAACACTTCCAGTTCTAACACTCCTAGTTCTAACACTCCTAATTTTAACACTACTAGTTCTAACACTCCTAGTTCTAACACTCCTAGTTCTATCACTCATAGTTCTAACACTAATAGTTCTATCACTCATAGTTCTATCACTCATAGTTCTAACACTAATAGTTCTAACACTCCTAGTTCTAACACTAATAGTTCTAACACTAATAGTTCTATCACTCATAGTTCTAACACTAATAGTTCTAACACTCATAGTTCTAACACTAATAGTTCTAACACTCATAGTTCTATCACTCATAGTTCTAACACTAATAGTTCTATCACTCATAGTTCTAACACTCCTAGTTCTAACACTAATAGTTCTAACACTAATAGTTCTATCACTCATAGTTCTAACACTAATAGTTCTAACACTCATAGTTCTAACACTAATAGTTCTAACACTCATAGTTCTATCACTCATAGTTCTAACACTAATAGTTCTATCACTCATAGTTCTATCACTCATAGTTCTAACACTAATAGTTCTAACACTCATAGTTCTAACACTAATAGTTCTATCACTCATAGTTCTAACACTCCTAGTTCTAACACTAATAGTTCTATCACTCATAGTTCTATCACTCATAGTTCTAACACTCCTAGTTCTAACACTAATAGTTCTATCACTCATAGTTCTATCACTCATAGTTCTAACACTCCTAGTTCTAACACTAATAGTTCTAACACTCCTAGTTCTAACACTAATAGTTCTAACACTCCTAGTTCTAACACTAATAGTTCTATCACTCATAGTTCTATCACTAATAGTTCTATCACTCATAGTTCTATCACTAATAGTTCTATCACTCATAGTTCTATCACTAATAGTTCTAACACTAATAGTTCTAACACTCCTAGTTCTAACACTAATAGTTCTAACACTCATAGTTCTAACACTCATAGTTCTAACACTAATAGTTCTAACACTCATAGTTCTATCACTAATAGTTCTAACACTAATAGTTCTAACACTCCTAGTTCTAACACTAATAGTTCTAACACTCATAGTTCTAACACTCATAGTTCTAACACTAATAGTTCTAACACTCATAGTTCTAACACTCATAGTTCTATCACTAATAGTTCTATCACTCATAGTTCTAACACTCATAGTTCTAACACTCATAGTTCTATCACTCATAGTTCTAACACTAATAATTCTATCACTCATAGTTCTAACACTAATAGTTCTAACACTAATAGTTCTAACACTCCTAGTTCTAACACTAATAGTTCTAACACTAATAGTTCTAACACTCATAGTTCTAACACTCATAGTTCTAACACTAATAGTTCTAACACTCATAGTTCTAACACTCATAGTTCTATCACTAATAGTTCTATCACTCATAGTTCTAACACTAATAGTTCTAACACTAATAGTTCTAACACTCCTAGTTCTAACACTAATAGTTCTAACACTCATAGTTCTATCACTAATAGTTCTATCACTCATAGTTCTAACACTAATAGTTCTAACACTAATAGTTCTAACACTAATAGTTCTAACACTCATAGTTCTAACACTCATAGTTCTATCACTCATAGTTCTAACACTAATAGTTCTAACACTAATAGTTCTAACACTCATAGTTCTAACACTAATAGTTCTAACACTAATAGTTCTAACACTCCTAGTTCTAACACTAATAGTTCTAACACTAATAGTTCTAACACTCACTCATAGTTCTAACACTAATAGTTCTAACACTAATAGTTCTAACACTCATAGTTCTATCTAATAGTTCTATCACTCATAGTTCTAACACTAATAGTTCTAACACTAATAGTTCTAACACTAATAGTTCTAACACTCATAGTTCTAACACTCATAGTTCTAACACTCATAGTTCTATCACTAATAGTTCTATCACTCATAGTTCTAACACTAATAGTTCTAACACTAATAGTTCTAACACTAATAGTTCTAACACTAATAGTTCTAACACTCATAGTTCTAACACTCATAGTTCTAACACTCATAGTTCTAACACTCATAGTTCTATCACTAATAGTTCTATCACTCATAGTTCTAACACTAATAGTTCTAACACTAATAGTTCTAACACTAATAGTTCTAACACTCATAGTTCTAACACTCATAGTTCTAACACTCATAGGTCTAACACTCATAGTTCTAACACTCATAGTTCTATCACTCATAGTTATAACACTCATAGTTCTAACACTCATAGTTCTATCACTCATAGTTCTATCACTCATAGTTATAACACTCATAGTTCTAACACTCATAGTTCTATCACTCATAGTTCTAACACTCATAGTTCTATCACTCATAGTTCTAACACTCATAGTTCTATCACTCATAGTTCTATCACTCATAGTTCTAACACTTGGGACAACATATTGTTTTCAGGTACATTTTCGGTGAGTGATCAGGGGTGTCCCAGTATGTAGAATAGATGCCTGCATGTGTGAGATGCAGAATGGAATGTTCCTATCTAATGGAATGTCCCTATCCAATGGTATGTCCCTATCTAATGGTACGTCCCTATCTAATATTCTGCTTACATAGTACATGCCTTACATAACTGAAACGCTAAGCAACCGAAAGACAAGTTTGTCTAATACAGGAATGGGAGGTATGCAGCAGAATATTCACTGATGTACGTAGCCTAGAACTGGACAGGGATGCTGCTGAGAATATGTCATAGGAAATTTGTTCGAACAATGATAAATAAATCACTGTTTTAATTGCTTCCTGGTTTTGACAGGAAGGGGTCGTAACTGAAGCGGAAGTACAGTGTGTCGTCCACTGCAGGAACCCCAAGATTCACCCCAAGAAGTGCTGTCCAACGTGCCCAAGTGAGTGAGTGATTGTGTGTGTGTGTGTGTGTGTGTGTGTGTGTGTGTGTGTGTGTGTGTGTGTGTGTGTGCGTGTGTGTGTGTGTGTGTGTGAAAAAGGAATACATGGATAATAAAGCTAGCCTGTGTGTCTCTTCTGTTCCAGGCTGTATCTTGGAGGGCCGTCTGTACAAAGAGAGGGAAGAGTTTCACCCTGAGGGAAAACCCTGCATTAAATGCACCTGCACTGTGAGTATAGACATGCATGTCTCCAGTCCCCACAGTACAGTGACTGGCCCTCTGTGGTCCAAATGAGTTTGTCTTGGCTCTCAGGGGACTCACAGTGGTAACACCCCCTTCCCCTCCTCCTCCTCCCCTTAGTAAACAAGCAGGGGAGCTGAGTGAGTAAACACATTAATGTGAGTTGAGTCTGTCAACACATTAATGCCTCAGTGGGACTAGTGTACACTGTGTCCTGTACCAGCCGTTAATGAGGGCACACTGCTACAAGGCCAGGGGGAACTGTGACAACCGTCTGGCATCTAGAGTAGTTGTGTTTGTGAGCTGTTAAAGGTAGCAATCCGGGTTTCACAGGTGCAGACAAAGGTGCAAATGGTATTGTGTAATGGAAACGGTCATTAAGTGGAGATAAGTTGAGTAATGCATAAGAGAAGATGAATGCAGAATTGTTCCAACGTCTATGTATATAACTTCCTTATTCTTATTTTATTGTGGTATTTTGTTTAACTTTAGTTTATTTAGTAAATATTTTCTGAACTCTATTTTCTTAAAACTGTATTCTTGATTAATGGCTTGTAAAGTAAGCATTCCACCTGTTGTATTCGGCGCGTGTGAGAAATAACATTTGGAGTTGATATGATATGTTCTTTCAGGGAGGGCGGACCCTATGCGCCAGGGATGTGTGTCCTGTCCTCTCATGCCCCGCCCACCTGAGCCACACTCAGCCCGGACAGTGCTGTCCCAAGTGCCTCGGTAACACCCCACTCTCATCAAATACCTCATAGGACTCTCCGATAGAAGTCTGGAGAGCATATTCATATTTCATGAATTATTATTAAAACGTCACACATCATTAAAACATCATAACAGTCATAATAATTATCATCAAGCCGACCTCTTATTTCTTTCTTACTCTCTCCCTCCGTCAGGTCAGAGGAAAGTGTTTGACCTGTCGATGGGGAGTTGTCTGTTCCACAGTGAGGTCTATGAGAACGGCACCTCCTTCAAGCACGACAACTGCACCACCTGTACCTGCAAGGTAAGAACTGACCAGGGAACCAGGCCCCAGAACTCTATTCAACTTTACGTGCCAAATCACCAAGTTACCATCAATAACTGACCCCTTCTCCTTCCCTCGTATCCCTCCACCTTCCCAGAATTCCACTGTGGTGTGCAGGAAGCGCTGCTCTCGGCCGGGCAGTTGCCATGGTGACCAGTGCTGTGGGGAGTGTCTATCCTTCGTGGAGGTAGCGGAAGTGAAGTACTGCCGGGTCAGGAACAAGATCTACCGGGTGAGACAGTCTGGGACAACAAGTCCTAATGCTGCATGATATCAACTGGGGGAATAGAACCTTACCATTGCCTCAACATTCAACACTGATACTTATCCACCACAGTTGTCCTTATTATTATATGCATATTTATACAGACATTAATACTGGTTTGATAAGCTGATTGAAGTTGTGGTTGATTGGTTCTCTCTCTGCTTCTTCCTTTGCTCTAGGAGGGAGACATGTGGTCGTCTGTGAACTGCACCCTGTGTGCCTGTGTCAAGGGGGCCATCGAGTGCCAGCCAAAGCAGTGTGTGCCAATCACCAGCTGCCCCTCAGTGAGTGACAGACTCAAGGCCCAATCACAAACTGTCTTGTGTTGCGCCTTTTCATTCCAGTAATCTTTCAATGAAGTGATGGGAATGACAACATCGATTAGAATAGACGTTAAAAAAGATGCTCACTCACTTTACCTTTCACCTTAAAGCTGGAATCTGTACTTGGTGAAACTGCCACATCCGTTTGCGATGTTACAACAACAAAGAAGTTACTTCAAACCCAGTTTTCTTCTTCATTGGACCCGTGATAGAACAGCAGAGTATGTCCTGCCAATCATTTTTTACCACGATGCTGAATGCTCCTCTATTCCGTTTCATCAACAAAATAAAAACGAGAACAAATGCTCTGGGGGCGGACAGTGGCGCTGTTTCACCATATGCACATTTCAGCTTTAAGCAATTAAATGCACTTATGTTATGAACACGGCCTATATCTATAGGACATAGTCCTGGGGTCCCTCTGTTCTCCCTGAACCATCAACATGAGACAGTCCCTTTCACACCTCACCACGTCCCCATCCAGGCTGTCTACTGTCCAGAGTTCCTGTCTGTGACTAACCGCCACATGTTGCTGTCACAGCAGGCAGCTGGCTAGAAGCTGATTTAGCGGTGGAGGTGTAAGGAGGAGTCAAAACCGATTCACCTGGGCCAGAACAGTGTGAGTGGGCCAAGGCACAACCCTGGTATCTTACCACAGTAACCATACCTTCAGCTGGCCAGTTTTTTGGGGCTGAGTAACAGTCCCAGTTCACACGGCGGTCACCTGTCTTGGGGTGATGTAGTAGATTCTTTGCATTCCAGCGACCAAATGATTAGTTACTTATTCATGCTGCCAGTGACCAGCGTTCTCACGGTTACAATGGTTACCTAGCGTCACCTGTTATGGTCACATAGCGGTTGCTTGTTGTGAGGTAATGTAGTGGTCATCTGTTCTCAGATGCGTTCATATAGTCGACATTAAAGGCTCGTTGTCATTCTTTTTTAAGCTAGCATCCCACCACCATCACATATACACCGCGCCTGTCTGGTTATGGAGCAGATCATGGTCACATAGTAGTATAATGAACTGTCAGACAGTACAATTACAGTCACGTATGGCTGCCTTAGTCATGGATTCCTAGTTGTCACACAGCGTTCACCTGTTATACAGTCATGCAGTATATCCCCTAACGGCCATCTGTGTTTGTGTCTTGGTCACTGAGTCATGGTCATCTGTCGTAATAGTCACATAACAGCCAATTGAGACACGGTCACCTAGCGGTCAATTGCAATATAGATACGGTCACATAGCGGTCACCTGTCATACAATATCACAACATCCACTCATCATACCTTCCTGGTGGTCATGTAGCGTTCACCTGTCACGCGGTCACAGTGCGGTCACCCATGTGTCTGCCCCTCCGTCCCATAGGAGACACACAGTCTCCAGTCAGGTCTTTGTCTGGGTGATGTTTGAGTGACAGTAAAGAAGAGCTTCCCTATATTTAGACCCTGAAAGCCAAATCTCTCAATCTCTCAAAGAGCTTCAAAGAGGGAGAGCCCTTTGTGCACTGTGATGGGGGTCAGGTGGGGTGTGTGTGTGTGTGTGTGTGTGTGTGTGTGTGTGTGTGTGTGTGTGTGTGTGTGTGTGTGTGTGTGTGTGTGCGTGCGTGTGTGCGTGCGTGCGTGCGTGTGTGTGTGTGTGAGAGAGAGAGTGTGCATAGAGCACACAAAAAACTATACATACCTTGGCCTAAACATCAGCACCACAGGTAACTTCCACCAAAAAGCTGTTAATGATCTGAGAGACAAGGCAAGAAGGGCATTCTATGCCATTAAACATAACATAAATTCCACAAACCAATTAGGATCTGGCAAAAAATACTTGAATCATTTATAGAACCCATTGCCCTTTATAGTTGTGAGGTCTGGGGTCCACTCACCAACCACGAATTCACAAAATGGGACAAACACCAAATTGAGACTCTGCATGCAGAATTCTGCAAAAATATCCTCTGTGTACAACGTAAAACACCAAATAATGCATGCAGAGCAGAATTAGGCCAATACCCGCTAGTTATCAAAATCCAGAAAAGAGCCGTTAAATTCTACAACCACCTAAAGGATTTGATTCCCAAACCTTCCATAACAAAGCCATCACCTACAGAGAGATGAACCTGGAGAAGAGTCCCCTAAGCAAGCTGGTCCTGGGGCTCTGTTCACAAACACAAACAGACCCCACAGTGCCCCAGGTCAGCAACACAATTAGACCCAACCAAATCATGAGAAAACAAAAAGATAATTACTTGACACATTGGAAAGAATTAACAAAAAAAACTGTGCAAACTAGAATGCTATTTTACCCTAAACAGAGAGTACACAGTGGCAGAATACCTGACTACTGTGACTGACCCAAATTTAAGGAAAGCCTTGAAAAGGTACAGACTCTGTGAGCATAGCCTTGCAACTGAGAAAGGCCACAGCAGGCAGACCTGGCTCTCAAGAGAAGACAGACTCTGTGCCCACTGCCCACAAAATGAGGTGGAAACTAAGCTGCACTTCCTAACCTCCTGCTAAATGTATGACCATATTAGAGACATATTTCCCTCAGATTACACAGAATTAGTAAACTAACCCGATTTTGATAAACTCCCATATCTACTGGGTGAAATACCACAGTGTGCCATCACAGCAGCAAGATTTGTGACCTGTTGCTACAAGAAAAGGGCAACCAGTGAAGAACAAACACCATTGTAAATACAACCCATATTTATATTTATTTATTTTCCCTTTTGTACTATTTGCACATCGTTACAACACTGTATGTAGACATAATATGACATTTGTAATGTCTTTATTCTTTTGGAACTTCTGTGAGTATAATATTTACTGTTCATTTTTATTGTTTATTTCACTTCTGTATATTATCTACTTCACTTGCTTTGGCAATGTTAACATATGTTTCCCATGCCAATAAAGCCCCTTGAATTGAAAGGAATTGAAATTGAGAGAGAGAGTAAGGGGTGAGGGCCCTGGGGCAAAGGTAAGTGGGGGTTGAGAGGGATTGAGTTCTCAAATGTGCACCTCTGAAGGAAGTTGAAACGTACCCCCCCCCCCCCCCCCTCTCTCTAGCAAACACACACATACACCAGGCAGAGAGTAACAGTTGTCTGTATCAATTATCTGGCTGTCCACATTTGACTGGTTGTCTGTCTGTGTCTGTCTGTGTCTGTGTGTGTGGGTATTAATGTGTAATGTGTCCAACTGTCCAGTTGACTGTCTGTCTCTTGCACTCTGACTGGCTGCCTGCTGATCTCTCTCTATGTCTGTGTATCTAACGGTCTGTCTGTCTCTTCTAGAATAAGATCCTGAACAGGACTGGCTGCTGCCCGGTTTGCACTGAAAGTGAGTAAGTTACTCCCCTCTTCCTCAGCTGGGTCCTCACACACCTTTGTGGGTTGCATTTTCCAGTTTTGTGGCGGTTGTTTCGTTCTTGGTCTTCTCTCAAATAGACATTTAGTCATGTTGTATTAAGCACAGATTTCTCATGCAAAATACAGGGGGAAAAAAATGGATCAAATTGACGCCCATAATTAAAAACACTTCCTCTTTCTCGTCCTTCCCTGCCTCTCTCTCTCTCCTATCACTCCTTCCAGAGCCAGGTGTGTGCACCGTATTCGGCGACCCTCACTACAACACCTTTGACGGGCGAACGTTTAACTTCCAAGGAACCTGCCAGTATGTTCTGACTCGAGACTGTGGTGGCGCCCTCTCGGGCGGGGGTGGAAACAGCGCCGGCTCTGACTCTGGCTTCACGGTTGTGGTGAGGAACGATGCGAGGCGAACCCGCTCCTACTCCTGGACCCAGTCAGTGGAGCTGAGGATAGGAGGGCTGAGTCTCAGCCTGCACCAGCACCTGACGGTGAGGAGGAACGGCACGCGCATCGCCCTGCCCTACCATGGCCCTGGGGTCCACATCGACCTGGATGGATACCTGCTCAAACTCACCACCATCGCAGGTTAGACTGGCTTCATGTTAACTTCATTGGAACCTAAAGAACACTGCTAAAGTGCATTTTAGCTTCTTTTTGAAGCATAACTCTCTGTCTCTTCCTCCCTCAGGTCTGGAGATCACGTGGGACGGGGACAGCTTCGTGGAGGTGGTGGCTGCTCCTCACCTGCGCGGTCGTCTCTGTGGCCTCTGTGGGAACTACAATGGACATAAGCGGGATGACACCATGGGCAGTGACGGCCTCTTCAAGTTCGTGGTCGATGAGTTTGCAGACTCGTGGCGCGTGGAGGGGAACGAGGTTTGTGCCCAGCCCCTCAGGAGGCCCACCTCGTACCTCTGTCCCGGGAGTGTAAAGGTCAAGTTCCGCGCTCACAGGGAGTGTCAGAAGCTCAAGTCCTGGGAGTTCCAGAAGTGTCACCGGGTGGTGGACTTTGCCTCCTTCTATAGGTCAGTGGTTCTTGGGGTGTCTCCGGAACTTTGGGGAGCTTCATTTGTAATGAGATTTGTCCTAGAATCTACAACATTTGCAACACTCTTGTGATATTTTTTTCATATATCAAATGTGATATTTGATTGTCTCCGATGTGCGTAGAATGTCCAATGTTGTTTTGGATATGGAACCCACTTAGTATGGAGATACATTTAATCCAGTCCATTCAATTTAATTCAACATTTATTTGTCTTATCTCTCTCTCTCTTTCCCCCTCTGTCTCTCTCTAGGTCCTGTGTAACAGACATGTGTGAGTGTCCGGTGCATAAGAACTGTTACTGTGAGTCCTTCATCGCCTACAGTCGGGCCTGTGAGAGGGAGGGAGCCCCCGTCTACTGGAAGCCAGAGGCTGCCTGCATGGGTGAGTGACAGCACACACAGCCTATCACTAAACTTCATGGAACAGGGAACCCCCCCCTACATTTAATTTGCTCAACAGAATTGATCAACGTATCTCTGAAATCCATTCATGTTAGGCGATTTGCAGTTCTGTCTAACCAACCCAATCTTCTCAGCGACCCAGTGTAAACACGGAGCGGTGTATGACACCTGTGGCCCGGGCTGCACCAAGACCTGTGACAACTGGAATGAGATCGGGCCCTGCCACAAGCCCTGCGTTGCCGGCTGCCACTGCCCAGCCAACCTGGTGCTGTTCCAGGGCCGCTGCATCAAGCCCATAGCCTGCCCTGGCCGGTGATCCTAGTGCCCCAGGGGAAGGGGGCTGAGAGAGGGCCAAGCAACCAACACTGCCTAGCACTCAGGGTCCATACCTGGGGGAGTGAGGAGTGGGGGGGAACATGGGGGTGAGTGTGGGGGGATGAATAGCTGTGCAGACAGGCAATGATGGACTGAAAGGGTTCTCAGAAGACAGGTAGGTCAGGTAGAGGCCTCGTCCACTCTGAGGGAGATACCGGCCATCACAGACTGGGGTTTGAAACTCCGCTGTCGGTTGATCTTACTCGTCCAGCACTACCTTGTGTTTCCACAGGATGGCGCCCATGTTGTCATTCAAATGGGATAGGAATCTGGAGGGAAACATCACCCTTGTAGTTAAAAGATGAAGAGACCCTTTGGGAAAGCCTTTGTGGCTATGCTTCTTTAGTTACTGGACCCTCAAGGGACATTCATCCAGACTGCCATGGACCTTCAGGAAAAGGGTGGGGCTGGTTCTGTGTTGAGCCAATATGGCCTCAGTGTTTCACTCTGTTGCAGCACGCAGACATTCAAAACCAGGAAACCAACCAATGCATCTTGAACAAGCATGTTCACCCTGCCAGCATAAGGGATAAACTGTACAATGAACATATTGAACCCCCAGGTCTCACTTGCATAGGATTATTTTATACTGTAAACTAACAAGATTTGTATAAAAACAGATAGCTTTTTGTATTATTATTATTGTTATGTTTGTTGTTGATATTGTTAATTTATATATCGATCAATTGATATGTTGTAACAAGAGCCAGAATCACAAATCTAATTTCGTTATAAATGATTTAAAGGGGGAAAAAAGCTATTTATCTATTTGTTGTTTAGTTTGTGTAATTGTGTCTTGTGTGAAGAGAAATGCCCATATGTGACTCGGTTGTTGAACCATCGCAGGGACGAAACGTACTGTATTTTCAAATGCTCAGTGTACAGGTTGCTGTGTGTTGATTCTCAAACTGAAGGTGTTCCTCGAGACGTACATTTCACTTGACCTTGTAAGTTATTATTTAAGACCAGCAATATATAATTTCCATGAAACTAATCTCTGACTGTTTTCTTCCTTTATTTTGGTTGACTGATGTGAGGTTAACACATAAAACGTTAATTCAATTTAAATACATGTGCACACTTTAATACACCTCAAAGCACAAAACCTAGAGATAAACGCAATAAGTCAACCACCTCGATAAATGTGGCAAGAGAGGTTGTACTGGGACAGAAACAGTATGGGTCAGAAATAACACTGGATGCCAGAGAGACACACATTGGAAATAGCATCCAACTACATGGATCCAAACTGCTGTGATAACAAAACATTATATTACATTTGTATACACATCGCTTGCTTGATTTCCCAGACACACAACAGCACCAGTTAAATACCATGTAAGCACCTTATGAACACACATCCCACTGGGCATAAACTGGTTGAATCAACGTTGGTTCAACGTAAATTTGTCAATGTTTTGTGACATGGAATCTATGTGGAAAATATATTGGATTTTTAAAAAAGCTATCAATGTCAACTTATTTTGAGGGTGGAATTTCAACCACGGGATTATGTCATTGTTGTAACCAATTTTCAACGAGATTATGTCATTGTTGTAACCAATTTTCAACATAGACAAACCTTGTATAAAATATGTTGAATTTGCACTTTTGAAACAACATCAGATCTTCAACGACATATCCACTATCAGAAAAAAACCAATAGGTTCAGCAGCACCTTCTGTTGGAGAGTTGATCTATATACAGCTATTAATTTGGTTTCCCATCAAGGGTTTTAACCAAGCCCAGCCCTGCTTAGCTTTGATATTTGTCACTGACCAGACTAGGACTAAGTGAATGAATAGAACTACATCAAAGTTTATGTAAAGTACATTTAAAGTTTGACTAGATTTAGTACTATTCTTTAACTTAGATTTTTGGTTGAGATGGAGACGCAAATCCAACATATCAATTATTAATTTGTAGACAAACTGGATATTGAATAGTATTTGGTTGTCAACGCAACCAAATATCAACATTTGAAGGAGATTTATCTTCTGATTGGATAGTTCCATCTGTGCCACTGACTTAGTCTGGCTTTAATTCCAGTTTGTCTACAAATTAATTATTGATATGTTGGATTCATGTCTCCATCTCAACCAAACATCTAAGTTAAAGAATAGGACTAAATCACATCTGACTTTAAATGCACTTAAACTTTGATTTGATTTAGTCACATTCTTTCATTTTGATTCTTGGTTGTGATGGAGACATTAATTCAACATATAAATTGTTAATTTGTTGACAAATTGGAATTAAAGCTATACTAAATCAGGGCAAAAAAGATACATCTCCTTCAAATGTTGATACAAAACACAATTCAATATCACTTTTGCAATACAGTAAATAGCCTATTAACTTGACGACAAGTTAACAAATGATATGTTGGATTCATGTCTCCAATTTAACCAAAAAATAAAAGTTAAAGAATAGGATGAAACCATCCAAGCATTAGATATCCTTTAAAATATTGATATTTGGCTGACTTTTGGAATACAGTAAATAGCCTAAAGTTAAGGCTATCTTACAAACTAATGTAACAGTATTTATTCCATCTTAAAATGAGTAACACACATCCATGGTCACATTTTGAGGTTAGCCTACAGTAACTATAAATGTCTTCTGTAATAATTGAAAGCGTGCATGTTCAAACACCACAGGTCTGTGGAGGTCTTCACAATTGCTATAATAATCTGAGCAGAATCTCGAACATTATTGATCACTTTGTACTATGTGATTTTAATGTAGTCTCAGCTGCAATCCAGGTCATTTGGTAGTGCTATTAAATTGTGCAGTGATAACACATCAAATTGTTGTATAAATACAAATTATCTGACATTTTATTCCCATTTGAACCTTGTGGTTTAAAATGGTTGAAAGCGCAGTGATAACATTTAGATTATAACTACACTAGAAATCACCGTTTTTCAAATTGGAATTTGATTGTGCATTTGGATGGTTGAATGCATAGTGATAACATATCGGAAATTCAACAAACTTCTGGCTGACTTTTTGAGTGGGTGAATAAAGGTTGAAATTTCATTGATCAACGTCTCAACCAAATATTACCCACATTTCCACGTTTAAATTACGTGGAGTGCCCACTGGGATACAATGGCAGGGATACAGCCACAACGTCACATCTCTATGGGGGATACATCAAGATATTTTGGATTAGGGATTATTTTGTTACAGGGCACATGATATAGAGTATCAAATGATATTCACTGTCACAACAGTTGCTAAATTAAAAGATGTGATCCAACGTGACTGCTATCACTCCAAATCAGTTGAATATATGGAACTGATGAAAAAAAACAAGTGGTCATTTTATATCAGCGTTTACATTTTATGAATAACTCAACATCTAGTGAAAATAGATGCATTTCTAAGTAAAAATAGAAGTTCGGTGTCTGTATTCTAAAAACTACTTGTTTTGCTTCTTTGGTCCTTCTGAAAATGTCTACACTGGTCTGAAACTAGGCCAGTGATATATGGTTGGGAATTTGGGACAGTGATATACGGTTGGAAATTTGGGACAGTGATATATGGTTGGGCCAGTAACCAGGTTTCCATCCAACCTTTTCATGCGAGTAAAGTACATGTCGGATAAAACAATGCCACGACAGGTCTGGTGGAAAAAGCACATTTTTGTCGGTAAACTTTCCAAATTTCGACAAAACAAAATATAGTAGACAGTGTGTCTGTAAAATTAATAATGCGAGAAATGGCAGTGGAAACGCCTTCATGTGCAAATATTGATATAATATCGAAATAAATTTGGAGTCATGTGATGATATTGTGTGGTCCTCCCACTACGACTACGGAAAGCATGCAGTTTATTAGGCTATATGAAATAAATGATGATAAACTTTAACCCATTAAACGTGTATTTATGTACACTACGTCATCACACACATACTGTTATCCGCAACACATCGATTTGATGGAAACATATCTGGTGGGAATATGCACATGTTGTTTTAATGCAGATTTTAGAATGATCGCATGAAAATCTGTCACCAATTGGATGGCAATCTAGCTATTGAGTGAGACAGAATCAGAAAGTCGAATGATAGATGTGGAAATAGTCGAATATTAGCTATAAAGGGTATGATGAACTCGTAAGTACTGGTTGTTAGTTGAACTTAACTGTTTGGTCAGACAGGTGCTGTTAAAGCAATGCAAAATATTTTAGGTGGAAACTGCTGAAAGTGATGATATTACAATTAAACTAAAGTGCTTTGACATGTAAAGGATTTACACAGGTTCATCTACTACCATTTACCTGTTCACCAGAACAGGTCAATATTCCAGCTAAACACTTTAGTAAGTGGTCAATTGAAACTGATTTTACATGAAAAATATGAGTATGTCCTTTAGTATCCTCTATAGCTTAGATTGATGTGAGCTGCATCCTGGCCTCTTAAAAGACTGATTTTGAAAGTGTCATGATTCTGATAAAAACATAGAATGGGTGAAATGCTTTCAGTGCCTTCTTTTGATTTCCAGATAAATAGGGAAGATGGGGGCGATATAGTCCAAATAAGCCCCTCCCCTTGTGATGAAACAAGAAAACAACAAAGACTTGTGATACAAGTTGATACAACTAGGAGCTCTAACTACAGAATATATATATATATATGCATTCTAATATATACATTCTTTAGCATGTTTTCATATGTAAAAGGATTTAAAAATACAAAATAAAATATACAGCTAATCAAAAAATACACTATTAAATCTCAAGGTTGGCCGGGTTTCTCAAGAGATATAAAAAAATACAATAAAACCAGACTTTACAGTTGGGTCGGTTGCCACAGCAGCAAAACAACGGAGCCAGGCAAAGAGAAGAAAGAGGAGAGCAAGATGGCTTGATAATGAGAGGTAGATGGGGGCAGTTCAGTCGTCGTCACTGTCGCTGCCTGACTCGCTCAACTGGAGGTCGTTCCCTGTGGAAACACCAACACACACATTGCAACCACCACCTACAGACTTCAATCGAGAGATAAATTATTAGTTGTCCCCCAACGTAGAGTGCTACACTGGCCCTACCAGCCCTGGTACTCACTGAGCGTGTTCATCAGCTGGTTGCTGCCCTGTTGCCTGTCTGCTCCTCCGTTAGCCATGGGATTACGGTTGGGGGAGGGCTGGATATGGGGGAGAGGGAGTGGGACAGGTTGGGGGTGAGGGCGTCATGCTCCCCATCACTGCTGGAGCTGTCGTCCCCACTACCAGAGCCACTGGCAGAGTCAGATGAGCTGCTACCACTACTGCTGCTCATTTGTTCAATAACCTCCACCTCCGCTCGCAGCTCTGTGCCAGGACAGGAGGGGGTGACAGAGGCAACAGTCAATAGAGAAACAAGAATGATCACTTGGTAAAAGTGGTGGCAACACATGAAGAGGCTCACCTCTCTTGATGTCATCTAGTTGGGGCTCAGGGGAGGGGTTGTCCTTGGAAGGGGAGGGGGAGGTCTTGGCGCCTGCACCAGGCTTAGTGGGGGCACGGAACTGCGCTGGAGGCTGGGTGGCAGTGGCACGCACCGACTGTTGCTCAATCCTGGCCTGGATCTTACTGCTGCCCTCCGCTCTGAAAAACAAAGTCAACAGCTGCACATCTATTGTCACAAATGATCTGCAAAACACATTTATCCTAAAGGTTAATTGTTACTATGCATTTTTGAGAGTGTTTTGGTTAACCCCTCACCTGGTTTTCTTGACCTGGATACTGCTGCTCAACTTCTCCAGCATGTACTCCCCAGTGTCATGATTGATGATAAGAACACAGTCTTTCTGATATGGCCGCTTATTCCCTTTGAATACTGTCATGGGTGGTGTAGAGCCCTACGAACAACACAATAACAAGTATCATGATCGAGTACAGTGTTTGCTTTCATCTTTCTGCAGTTGAGTTATCAGATTTTTTTGGGGGTCATTGTACAGTACAGGCAAATGACCACAGTTGACTAAAAAACACCCACTCTTACTGGAATGTGAGGTAATGTGATGGTGACTTCCTCTCCTTTACCGACTTGCAACTCTCCTTCGCAGCTTGTGTCAATTGAAGCTGGTTTGAAATCATCTACAAGTGTGAAAGAGTGGGAAAGATAATTATAAGGTCAGAAATACTAGTTACCTGTCCAAAATTGTAATCAGTAACATAACTTTAAAATTTCCCAAACTCAATAATGTAATCTGATTACTTTCCCCTTAAGAGGCATTAGAAGATGTAAAAATAATACAAAAGGGCCCATCAAACAAATTTGGTGTGTCATCATAGTGGTCTCTGACTTGTGGTCAGACTAGTTCAGGTGGAACAACCTTACATTTGCACCTTTCTTCAGTACTGAATTGAATGTCATTGAGAAAACAGAAAGGTGTTAATGTATTTTATTTGCAAACATCCTTCCTGAATTTAAAAGTAATCACCTAGCTAATTTACGCTACCTACGTTTTCAAAAGTATTTGTAATCTGATTACAATATTTTTGCTGGTAACGTACCGTACCGGAGTACCGTTCGTTTTTTTTGTACTCAAGCTAGCTAACAGTAACAAGCTACATTGTTAGGTAACGTTAACTAGCTGACCAACTTGTCAAAAGGCGTGACTAAAGTTGGGTATAGTAAAATAAACTTCACATATTTACACATTTATATTTAATCACTAAAAATAGTCTGGCTACTAACATCTGATGGTGTGAAATGACGATTTTGGCCTCTTCTCAAAGCTCTCTCCGAGCTTCAAAACATGTTCTTCTTTGTCCAAGAGCGGATTTGTACTCCCATTCATGACTCTGCTGGAAGTTTAATATTCACATTTATTTAAATTATGCTGCGTTAAAAAATGTAATGATGATTAGATACTTTAGCTAGCTGTGCAGCTATCCATACGTCACATGACCACTCCTTTTCCTGTTTTGTTCCAGTGCTGAAATGTCACCGATAGGATCTGAACACCATAATTGGGTTGACCCCAAAATAAACACCCACAAATCAGCATATTTAGTACATTAGAATGAGTAACAATGTATTATTATCTATTAGCATAATAATACGAATTTCCCTCATACGAATAAGTACAACGTTTTTACTGACTGATATAAACAGGCCGGAATCATCGTAACCAAACACTGTTCCCACACGGACGAAGAAGACGACATGCCACACGAGAAATCTTAGAACATTTCTGGAACATTTGCGTTCATAAACAATGTATGTGGAAATATTCCCTGCATTTTCATTAAGTCTATCACTATAATGTGTTAGTACCATCCATTAACATTAGCTGTATAATTTAATATGGATTGGTGAAATAATAGATTTGAGGATGTCAAGGACGTGCTGCTATAAGCTACTATCGTAAACTACAGTAGTGCAAGTTATGGCACTATCAAAGCAACACGACACCTCCAATGTTGTACTTCCTGGAGAGGAACCCAAAGACGGGTTGCCATGTCTTATTCCACCTGTCCAAAGAAAAACATGTACTGGCAGGAATTTGAATGAGAAAGAGATGGAGAAACTGACAGGTGACCAGACTTTGGTATCTGACTTCAAGCAGATGAAGTTGGAAAAGGAGGCACAGAAAAACTGGGACTTGTTTTACAAAAGGAACACAACAAACTTTTTCAAGGATAGGCATTGCACCACCAGAGAGTTTAAAGAACTGAAAGTGTGCCTTGAGGTAAGAAGATGGCGTAGGAAGTTGTTAGGTTCCCTACTAGGGGTGCATCCCAATTTCTTTCTCTCGGTTTGAAGTCCAGAAGCTGGTCCTGCTTGAAGCTGGCTGTGGGGTTGGGAACTTCATCTTCCCACTACTGGAGAGGAAGACCTCAACATCTTTGTCTATGCCTGTGACTTCTCACCACGAGCTGTGGAGTTTGTGAAGGTAAGAAGATGTACCACTGATGATCCAGAGCCAGTGAGACTTTTAACAAAACAACACTGATATCCAGTGTCATTTTCATTATCCTCAGGAACACTCCCTGTACTGCACTGAGCGCTGCAGTGTGTTCCAGTGTGACCTGACAAAGGATGACCTGAGGGGTAATGTCCCAGTGGGCAGTGTGGATGTGGCCACGCTCATATTTGTCCTCTCAGCTATCCACCCAAACAAGATGCAGCAGGCTCTGGACAACATTTACAGGGTGAGACAGGGCTGAGGAAAAGGATGAAACTGCATTAAACACTTTAAACACCCTCAAAGTAACTTGTGACTGAATTGACGTTCTCTGTGTCAGGTTCTGAAGCCAGGGGGCATCATTCTGTTCAGGGACTATGGCCTGTATGACCACGCCATGATGAGGTTTAAGGCAGGAAACAAACTGGGAGAGAACTTCTACGTCAGACAGGATGGCACCAGGTCTTATTTCTTTTCCAAAGGTCAGTCCATTCCTCTTTCTCTTTCCTCTCCTACATTTTCCCTCATAGTAGTTATTTTATGGTTTTTGTCTTTCTTTCTTTTCAAATTACGCACAAGCAGGTCTCTTCTATGGGACTCTTTCTCTGTTTGTTTATACATTTATAATCTTGATTATTGTCTAATCTTGATTATTGTCCAGTGCTGCAAGGAAAGACCTAGTTAAACAGCAGCTGGCCCAGAACAGAGCGGCATGTTTTGCTCTTAATTGTAATCAGAGGGCTGATATAAATACTATACATGCCAGTCTCTCTTGGCTAAGAGTTGAGGAGAGACTGACTGCATCACTTCTTCTTTTTCTAAGAAATATTGATGTATTGAAAATTCCAAATTATTTGCATAGTCAACTTACAGACAGCTCTGACACACACACACACTTACCCCACCAGACATACAACCAGGGTTCTTTTCACAGTCCCCAAATCCAGAACAAATTCAAGAAAGCGTACGGTATTATATAGAGCCATTATTGCATGGAACTCCGTTTCTTCTCATATTGCTCAAATAAACAGCAAACCTGCTTTCAGATAATGCAACCTTTCCCCTATTTGACTTCGATAGTTTGTGTGTAGGCATTGATATGTAGGCTACGTGTGCCTTTATTTATTTTTTATGTAGTTCTGCCCTTGAGCTGTTCTTGTCTATTAATGTTCTGTATTATGTTGTTTTGTGTGGAGCCCAGGAAGAGTAGCTGCTGCTTTTGCAACCGCTAATGGGGATCCTAATAAAATACCAAATCTGAACTGTCTGTGTTTCAGAGCTGTTCAGAGCTGGCAGACCTGTTCAGAGGGGTGGGGTTCGAGAGTGTAACCAATGAGTACGTGCTACGAGAAACGGTCAATAAGAAGGAGGGGCTTTGTGTGCCCAGGGTGTTCCTTCAAAACAAGTTCCGAAGGCCAGACCAATTACAGGGCTCCTGAAGTCCCTTTCCTCAACAAATGTTTGAACCCTTTAAAGGCACAAGTGGACTGAGACCTTCATATATAAATGGACGTCATTGGACAAAAGCCTACACTGCCGTATTGCTGATTACGTGCCGTTTGTTTGATTATGCTTTTTTATTAATAAAACTGGTGGAAAAAGTACCCAATTGTCGTACTTGAGTAAAAGTAAAGATACCTTAATAGAAAATGACTCCGGTAAAAGTCACCCACTAAAATACTACTTGAGTAAAAGTAAAAAAAAATGTGTGGTTTTAAATGGTAAATCAAAAGTAAATGTAATTGCTAAAATATACTTAAGTATCAAAAGTAAATGCTATTCATCATTTCAAATACCTTATATTAAGCAAACCAGAAAGCACAATTGATGTTATATTTACTGATCGCCAGGGGCACACTCCAACACAGACATCATTTACAAACAAAGTATGTGTTTAGTGAAGTCTGCCAGAGCAGAGGCAGTAGTGATGACTGTGTGTTCTCTTGACAAGTATGTCAATTTGACAAATTTACTATCATGCTAAGCATTTGAAATGTAACGAGTACTTTTGTGTATCAGGGAAAATGTATAGGAGTAAAAAGTACATTTTCTTTAGAAATGTAAAAAATTGAAGTTGGAAAGTACAAATACTCCAAAAAACTACTTAAGTAGTACTTCAAAGTATTTGTACTTAGTTACTTTACACCAGTGATACAACTATATGTGTATATGATGGAGAATTTCTTAGAGAGAATGGTTTGGTTAAAGTTCCAATACTATTTTTTGCTGCCAACTTTTCCAATCATGTAATACAACATTTTTGTTTACCACAAGGGGGCAACAAAACCTGTAAAAAAAAAAATGTAACATCAAATGCTCCTTGGTTAGTCGAAATAAATAATGTCTCATTTTTTTATCCTGCTCAATTTGTTTTATATTTCCAGGTGATCATGTTTACCTAGCATTCATACACAATGTGCATAGTTGGCAAACCCATGTTGACTTGTAAAAAATGTAAAAGTGATGTTTTAATGTAGATATCTTGCACCTAACCATCTCTGGTGGACAGATGCATGCAACATATCTGACACAATTATGCAAGATTTGACTTCTTGGTGTCTGAGATTCTGCACCTAATGATTCTGAGTGGGCAGGATTTGTTTTAGTGCAACAGTAACAGATCCTGAGATGTTTAAGTTACCACTACGATAATACCTCTGCTTTTATGTCTTTAGGCACTGAACAACAAGCATCTGGATTAGATTCTGAGACCACCTCTTGTTTTTTCTGTCCCCCCTCCAAATCCACCCTTCTGTGACACCACTAAGTGACCCCTGACCCTGTAGTAGGATGAGTCAGCAGCAAGCAACTGAATTTTTAATCACATGTAACCTTTTCAAAAACCTCTACAGGTGCTTATCCTGTCTGGGCGTGTGTGTGTGCATATGTGCAGGTGCAAGGTTTTTTGTGTGTATTTTTTCATGTGGAACTGACCCCACCACGCGTTTGCCCTTTCCAGCAGTGGACTGGGTCAGTGTGGGTTTGTGCCATGTCACCTTTGGGAGATGAGACAAGGGAACACCTTTCACTCCTCTCACATCATCAGGAACGTGAGGGAAGCTGGATCCACATGAGGAGTCTGACATTCAGGGAAATGCACAACCCCACCAGACACTGTCTGCTGACACCTGGGGCTCAAAGGCTCCCTTCTGGCTTTTCATAGCCTGTTCTGGGTTTACTGATTCAGTAGATGATGGCAAAGCACTGCTGTTTTAAAAGGGTTCTTTAATCACCAGGTAGGTTCACGTGGGTCTGGGCATCCTTTTGGCAACCCAGAACCAAAGTGTTTGCAATGACGGCCTACCCCGGCTAAACCTGGGCCAATTGTGCGCCACACTATGGGGCTCCCAATCACAGCCGGATGTGATTTAGCCTGGAATCAAACCAGGGACTGTAGTGACAACTCTTAGCACTGAGGTGCAGTGCCATAGACCGCTGCACCACTCTGGAGCCCATGTTAATATCTGTCCACAAGAGATTAGTCTGAGAAAGGCTTTGCACAGTTTCACTGACATTCATCTCTGATCGAGATCTATCATTTGTTTAGAAATGGGGTTGATTTATAGATCAGATTAGCAGTGCAGTGCCCAGGTCAGACTGACCCTACCCACTGGGTACAGAACTCAATTCAACGTCTATTCCACGTTCAATGAATATAGTACATATCTATCAGCGTTGTCCGTTCTACATAATCCATCTCTCTCCTCAATGTTCTGAACGTTCCGCCCTACTAAACAGGACCATGCCAAGATCCGCCTCTCTTATATTGCTGTGTCTTTTCCTTTATAGAGAGGGCACTTCCTGGCTTGTGAGATAAGGTTAGTACATCGTTTCCTGTATAATTACCTAGGAAGGGATCTTAATGATATTGACTTGTATTGATTTCAGTAAAATAAATAAATACATGTGTTCACAGTCCTAGATGTGACTTTTTGGGGATTATGTTTTTTTTTAAGTATTGGAGAAACACTGTTGTCTATGTAGTTATGAATGTCTATTGAAATACTAATCCTGATTTCACATTGGTTCTTGATATACTGCATCCCTCCACTCCCCGCCTGATCACTGCCATCCTACTGGGCTGTATACAATATATGTGATCCTCCTAAATGAGGCATGTTATCTCTGTCGGTGAATGGGTAGCGGATGTATTCCAAGACGGTTTTCCAAACGGGACACGACCCAATCAGATTGGAGCGCTGTGGGAAAAGTCATTGAGGTTTTCCTGACTGGTTGATCTGCTTCCTCCCGTCGTCGTGTCTCGTTATTAACACTGTCAGTGAACTGGAGTTCTGACAGGCCCGCTCTAGCTGCTCTGTCCGCTGGCTTTAAGGTGAGCAGCCAGACAGTCTGAGTTACATAACTGTCAAAACAATCACCCCCCTCAATCTGCCTGTCTGCTTGCCAGCCATCCTCTGCTTCTCTCTTTTCCCCTCTGATTGGAATGAAAACAAGGGTGTCTGGATGTGGGTATGGGAGAGAAAGAGAGAGCGATAGAAGGAGTAAGTAGGCACCTGTGTTTGTGTTGACTGTACCTGTGTGAATACAGGTCCAAGAGGTGTGTGTTTGTGTTGACTGTACCTGTGTGAATACAGGTCCAAGAGGTGTGTGTTTGTGTTGACTGTTACAGGTCCAATAGGTTGCTGTACCTGTGTGAATACAGGTCCAATAGGTGTGGGTTTGTGTACTGTACCTGTGTGAATACAGGTCCAATAGGTGTGGGTTTGTGTTGACTGTACCTGTGTGAATACAGGTCCAATAGGTGTGGGTTTGTGTTGACTGTACCTGTGTGAATACAGGTCCAATAGGTGTGGGTTTGTGTTGACTGTACCTGTGTGAATACAGGTCCAATAGGTGTGTGTTTGTGTTGACTGTACCTGTGTGAATACAGGTCCAAGTGGTGTGTGTTTGTATGTGTGGGAGAAAAAGAGGGTGTAATACCTGGATGTAGTCCCACTCTGCAGAGATGCTCTCCTCCTGTCCCAGCTATGGGAACAGCCCTAAAGGCAGCGCCGTGTCTGAGTACCCTGTACTTACGTACTGTAGCTCACCTTACAATCCACGGATGTCTAATCACGTACTGCACAAGGACCTCTTATATTCTGAGGTTAATGAACAAAATGGGCTGTTGAACAGAACTGTGCCTGAGGATAAGGGTCCTTCACTGATGATGTGAATGGTGCTATTTGCCTATCTAATCATATTTACTATATCTGGGTCACATGGTGTCTGAATCAGGACGGGACAAACACAGCTAACAAGAAGTGAACCTGATTAGATTGTATGGGCTCCATAGCTTTGATAGGTCTGTCTTGTCATCATAGTGCACTGCAGTAAAATAACTGGAAATCAAACATTCTAATGGTAGTTGAATGATAACCAAGCCTTATGTTCTAATGTCAAACAATAGCACTGATATGTGTCATTCAAAGCCTCTGTCGCTTCACAAGCTCTTTATAACATTACCACCTACACATTACATTTACATATCGGGCATTCCATTACCTTAGATTGAGAGAAAGTGAGATTTAAACAGATTTAGATATAAAAAAAAATGTCCATGAAAAAAGGGGACAGTTCCACTCAGATGTAAAAAAACAATCCCAAATGAGTCCTGTCTAACATGATTGGTGTGGGTTTTTACACAGCAGCATCTCAACTTCTGAAACACAGATCGTGTTGCTTTAAATAATGCATTTTAATATGATTTTAGAACATAAATGTGCCTTATTATGGGTATAATTTCAACTTGAAGGAATTGTTATAAAAAGCTGGAAGCTATAAATCAATATAACAAAAGGTTTTGATTATATAGGCCATTTCCCATATTGATATTACTTGGGGTGAGTATTTATCTACAACTGACGTGCGCAATACCATATGAATATAATTCTATATCTATGAATGATACATCATCAGATTGTTCTTGAACTCTATTTCTTTGAATCCAGACCTAACAGACCAACATAGCATGTTTAATCTATAAGACATCCCCCCCCATTCATTTACTGTATCATGCATTGCTTATGGTGTTGCGCTGCTCAGCACTGGGCTACTTATGTTATGAGTACACAGTATATGGTATCTGAGAATTGGAAAAAGTGAGTCTAGAATAGAGAGTATCTGGTATTTTGGAGTTGACTAATACAAAGAGGGTATCTGGTTGGGTATGGCTAACTGGCATTTGTGGAATGCAGGGGAATTAAATATCTGAGGGTATTCATTAAATACCAATACCATTCATTATTATCTGAAATCTGGAACATTTTATTGTGGTAATAAATATATATTAATGACATTTATAAAAAAGGTATTGAGCTTCCCAAATTGAATATTCAGCGTGTTATAACTGTTTTACCACACATTAAGTAGACTGATGGTACATACATCTATACATGCATCGGTTTGGGACAGCAGAAGGGGCGTAACGTTACGCTGTAGACACTCGTACACAAGTCATTTCATCGTCACTTGCTCAGCGTATTGGACGCAGACAGAGCGCTGCTCAGTCAATTGACATACATGACGATTATCACTCTTTTGTCTTTCAATCACCTGTATATCGACTTAATTATACATATTTCAAAAAATCGTTTTTATCATTGCCAACGTTGCAGTGTGATTGAGAGTGTTCTGGAAATTCCTGTGTCGCTGTGAGAGCGTTTCTTGGAAATTGGCTTTGTTCGCTCCGACAGCACACAGCTTTATCATCCAGAATGGACCATTTGGAGAAGGAACATAGGTCTGACGAAGATTCGGAATACGAAGAAGAGGAGGTGGACCCTAGAATTCAGGTACGTTATAATAACAATTGCTCTTTGTTTCAATTGAGACTAACTAATTAATTCATTTAACTTCATTTGATACGTTCACTATCCAATGGACATTTTAAGAGTATGTATTATCACTGGCAGAAAGTCTGCCTGATTTGGGGTCAAATTGTAAAAAAAAAAAATGTTTTTATTGATTTATCAAGAGCGTCTGTCTACCTTGAACAAAATGTCTGTATTGTACCTGACTTAGTTGCGATGTAGGCCTACTGGTTATGTTTATGATGGGCTATGTTTTAGCCAACCTTGTTTTTGAGTTAATGGAATGCATGGGAGTAAAGGCCTGACACCCAAATAGCATGTTCATCTGAATATACCTTCTGCTGTGTATTAGGCTATTCATTGGTTGAAAAATAACACTGTTTAACCTTAAAAGCTATGTACATTTAATATATCCATAAATCAAGATAGTAGCTGATTCTTGTGTTTGTTCAGACCATCACTCTGGCTAACTTCTATTGTTCAGTCTAGTATTTCATAGAAGTGTAACACATTCCAGATGTTGCAGACTTCCCAGATACTGTACTACATTCCTTTCTCTTGGTGTTGCTCAATATTGTCCTTTGCTCTCTTTCTTACAGGGAGAACTGGAGAAACTCAACCAGTCTACAGACGACATCAACAGATGTGAGACACAACTGGAGGTAAAACAGTACACACACACACACACACACACACACACACTTTCAAGTTTGACATACATTTTCCCTCCAAAGTGCACCACATGGCTGACACTGATTGACAATTACAAGGTGACCCACTATCAAAGAATTCCTTTCAACCGTTAGACATTGACCTCTGCATATGAAAGATGATCTGTTCAGGTCATTGAGGTGGTTTATGTTGCAGAATGTTGATCTTTGGATGCTGTTAAATGTCAGGAAAGTAGTAGCACACGGCGCTGTCAGTCATATACCTTTTTGGAACTGTATTAAAAGGTAAAGTGTCTTTAGAAAATCCATTTGGTGAAAGGAGCCATTCAGTCTATAAAATACCTGTCATTTCTAATGTTACTGGATTCTCAGCATAAAGCGTCAATAACTTAAAGTACAATGTTTCCATTGATCTTGAGGTTCAATGAGTGCTTGTGGAATATTTACTCATTTTTCGAGTTCCGATTATACCCCCTCTGTGTTGTTGTTGAGTCAGAGGATCCTGGTCAAATCTGTTTATTTGTAGACCCAGTTTGATGTGGTCTCTCAGTGCACAGAGGTCTGCCGTTGGATTCAACAGTGCGCCAATCGTGGAAGCGTGTCTATTTGACATGGACCTGAGTCCTTCCCGGTAGCTCCTCCGATCTGGAATCAAAATGAATGTCTCAATATTAGATAAAGGCCTCTGTGGGAACCCTTAGCATCGGACACACAAACAAAATATTATCCAGGATGGTTTGTTTCTGAGAGCACGGGTTGATGTCCAACTTCTTTTTAAATGCATTTGACTTTAAAGGGGATAAACACACAGATGTACTGATTCACCATTTCTCAAACCACCTCTCAAGTACATACCCGAGGGAAGTAGGGGTGCTGAGGGTGCTGCAGCACCCCCTAAAAAAATCGGAGTTAAATGTTAAAGGAAGAAATCGTAACTACTGCTCCGTACAGATTTGGCAGAGCTTCTGGTGTTGATGGAGTGAGGCGGATCGCCAGCAGCAGAGCCCAGTGGATGTAAGCCTGTCATCATGCCCTGGTAATGGACCATTGGCTGTAGGGTTTGTATTGATCATGTCAAGCAGCACGTGTGACAGCTTTTGTGACAAGGGGAAATGCAGAACAATGGCTGAAGTTCCATAACATCTGAGAGCATTTTTTATTGCATTCCGAGGCCTTTCATTAATATCAATATCAACATCCAAGTGGAATAAGCTGTAGCTGGGTAAAGGGCAATACAGTTACACAAATGGACTGGATTGAATTAGAGTATTTTTAGGTTTACCACTGTGTGTTTTAGATGGTGTTCAGTGTATGAGGAGGCTGTGACAGAGGAGATGAAATGCGTCACAAAAGGAACGCTCTGCTCGACCCTGATGTGTGAGAGACTGCACTGTACTGTAACCTCTGAGGTGTGAGAGACTGCACTGTACTGTAACCTCTGATGTGTGAGAGACTGCACTGTACTGTAACCTCTGAGGTGTGAGGGACAGAGAGACTGCACTGTAACCTCTGAGGTGTGAGGGACTGCACTGTACTGTACTGTAACCTCTGATGTGTGAGAGACTGCACTGTACTGTAACCTCTGATGTGTGAGAGACTGCACTGTACTGTAACCTCTGAGGTGTGAGGGACAGAGAGACTGCACTGTAACCTCTGAGGTGTGAGGGACTGCACTGTACTGTAACCTCTGAGGTGTGAGGGACAGAGAGACTGCACTGTAACCTCTGAGCTGTGAGGGACAGAGAGACTGCACTGTAACCTCTGAGCTGTGAGGGATGGAGAGACTGCACTGTAACCTCTGAGGTGTGAGGGATGGAGAGACTGCACTGTAACCTCTGAGGTGTGAGAGACTGCACTGTACTGCAACCTCTGAGGTGTGAGGGACTGCACTGTACTGTAACCTCTGAGGTGTGAGGGACAGAGAGACTGCACTGTACTGTAACCTCTGAGGTGTGAGAGACTGCACTGCACTAACCTCTGAGGTGTGAGGGACTGCACTGTACTGTACTGTAACCTCTGAGGTGTGGGAGACTGCACTGTACTGTAACCTCTGAGGTGTGAGAGACTGCACTGTACTGCAACCTCTGAGGTGTGAGGGACAGAGAGACTGCACTGTACTGTAACCTCTGATGTGTGAGAGACTGCACTGTACTGTAACCTCTGAGGTGTGAGGGATTGCACTGTACTGTACTGTAACCTCTGAGGTGTGAGGGACAGAGAGACTGCACTGTAACTCTGAGGTAACAGAGAGACTCTGAACCTCTGAGCTGTGAGGGAGACTGTAACCTCTGAGGTGTACTGTAACCTCTGAGGTGTGAGAGACTGCACTGTACTGCAACCTCTGAACCTGCACTGTACTGTAACCTCTGAGGTGTGAGAGACTGCACTGCACTAACCTCTGAGGTGTGAGGGACTGCACTGTACTGTACTGTAACCTCTGAGGTGTGAGGACTGCACTGTACTGTAACCTCTGAGGTGTGAGAGACTGCACTGTACTGCAACCTCTGAGGTGTGAGGGACAGACTGCACTGTACTGTAACCTCTGAGGTGTGAGAGACTGCACTGTACTGCAACCCTGAGGTGTGAGAGACTGCACTGTACTGTAACCCCTGAGGTGTGAGAGACTGCACTGTACTGCAACCCCTGAGGTGTGAGGGACTGCACTGTACTGTAACCTCTGAGGTGTGAGAGACTGCACTGTACTGCAACCCCTGAGGTGTGAGGGACTGCACTGTACTGTAACCTCTGAGGTGTGAGAGACTGCACTGTACTGTAACCTCTGAGGTGTGAGAGACTGCACTGTACTGTAACCTCTGAGGTGTGAGAGACTGCACTGTACTGCAACCCCTGAGGTGTGAGGGACTGCACTGTACTGTAACCTCTGAGGTGTGAGAGACTGCACTGTACTGTAACCTCTGAGGTGTGAGAGACTGCACTGTACTGCAACCCCTGAGGTGTGAGGGACTGCACTGTACTGTAACCTCTGAGGTGTGAGAGACTGCACTGTACTGTAACCTCTGAGGTGTGAGGGACAGAGAGACTGCACTGTACTGTAACCTCTGAGGTGTGAGGGACAGAGAGACTGCACTGTACTGTAACCTCTGAGGTGTGAGGGACAGAGAGACTGTACTGTAACTTCTGAGGTGTGAGGGACAGAGAGACTGTACTGCAACCTCTGAGGTGTGAGGCACAGAGAGACTGCACTGTACTGTAACCTCTGCTGTATCAGCTATTGGATAAAAAGAGGGAGATGGTGGAAATGAGAACAGAAAAAAAGGGGATGGAGTTGAGGGAGAGAGTGGGGGAGGAAATGCATTACGAGGAGAGATGGAGCAAGGGGGGACCTCATCCTCTGAATTTTCTCTATTGAGAAATAGATGGTTTACATGGCCTGTTCACACACGTTGTACAGTTTTCATACCCAACAACTCCCCCTTGTTGTTCTGAGACTATAATGCATGGTGCCTCCCCGGCAGTGGCCTCTTGCTATGCAGGAGGTTGGGTGGCTGGTTTTCTCTCCAGGACGGCAGGTATCTGATAACCGCGGCAGAATTCCAGTCTGACAGAGTACAGTAAACAAACATGTTGGGCCAGCTGAACAGCAAGTACCAAGGTGTAGCAAATGGCAAACAGTGGTGGTGGAGCCATCACTGTATTTGGTTCCTTGATCTGCATACACACTGAATGGGAAGGAGCTAGGGTTTAGGGGCTAGGGTTTAGGGGCTAGGGTTTAGGAGCTAGGGTTTAGGGGCTAGGGTTTAGGGGCTAGGGTTCAGGGGCTGTTTTCGGACCTGGTGTTTGTCCTCAGATGCCAGCTTGTTGCAGGATGAGTGATGATGTCACAGGAAGTGTGTGTCCCTGCCCTGTTCTCACAATTGGCCTTCTATCCCTCAGATTTGAAATGGTAATAGGAAGGATATCTTAGTCCAGAACACTGGTGCAGATTCATATAAAGTCTCTTTACATATTTAACCTTTCAAAGAATTGAAAAAAGTCCAATAAACTTATTGCATAAGTGCAATATATTTTTTCCACACTGACATCTCCAGGAATCTGTTTTCATGCTTGTTTTTTGTTTTCTGTCCACCATGATGTCTCCTTCTGGACGTCACACTTGAACCCACTTGTTTGTTCTCAGAAAAATCTCCTCTGCCTTATCTAAAACGGTTTCAAGGCGAATTCATGTTTTGGACTAGATTAGATGAGGTTTGATATGATTGAATAGAGGCCTGTTATTGGCTTTATCAGCATGCTTAGCTGGGGCTTTTACATCTCACCACCATGACGGATGAATAAACATTAACAGTAGCTGATGGTGTGTCACATAAAAGGCTATTTCCTATGATCATTTCCATATGGCCATTTCTTTGTTAATTGCCTGTTTGCTTCTGTCTGAAGGTTACATCGACATAGCTGCCCCTGTTAACTTGATAACAGACTAATGCAATTTTAGGACACTGGCCTTTTCAATTCTTATAATCGAAGGAGGGGGAGCCCCGACTCGTACATCAATATGTATTTAATTACCTTAAGAGTCTGACTGAATACTCTGGTTTTGTGAAATCCTGTTGCGTCTAACTTAATATTTGCTGTGAATTGTTAACTCCGGTTGGTTAAATGGTTAAGAACAATGACGTAAGATTGTCATCGCCTTAACATCGAGATGAGTGTTGAGTCTTCTATGACCTTTGTGAACATTCATAGCAAACAAAGTGTTGGAAGTTCACTAGAGTCCTAGTTAACCCTTTCTCCCTGTTTCTCTCCAGGATGCCAGGCAGAGGTTCCGCACAGTGCTGGTTGAGGCCACGGTGAAGCTGGATGAGCTGGTCAAGAAGATTGGGAAGGCGGTGGAGGAGTCCAAACCCTACTGGGAGGCCCGGAGAGTGGCCAGACAGGTGAGACACCACTGGGTGGATAGGGGGACTACGGGCTGGGGGTCTCTGCTCATATTGTTCTAAGAAACAGTCCAAAATCTTTTATTTATTGGAAACGCTTTATTTGCCTAGTTCCCATTCTATTTGCCTAGTTCACATTCTATTTGCCTAGTTCACATTCTATTTGCCTAGTTCACATTCTATTTGCCTAGTTCACATTCTATTTGCCTAGCTTAATTGAGATTCATTACAACCAGCACCATTGCATATTCTTTGATACCAGGTTGACTACCACATAATTTCTAAATACTGGGGGGGGGTGGCTCTGTGTGAAGCTGTGATCTTGGTTCCCTTTTCTGCAAAGCCGTAGTTATTGTTAGAGGACAGCTGCTTCCCCCTGCTCATCAAGATAAGAGCCCTGCAGCTGTAAACAGTCAGAGAGGAATCGCTGGGACCAAACAAGACGTGAAAAGGTTTTTAAAGGCCAACCGTTCTTCACTTCTTCTTTTATTTTGTTCCCTACGGTGTTCTTGGCTCTGCTTTGTTCCTCTCATTCAGGCAACCTCTATATGGCTTCTTAATGAGAATGCAGCTTTGTGAGGTTGTGATTTACAGTGGGGCAAAGAAGTATTTAGTCAGCCACCAATTGTGCAAGTTCTCCCACTTAAAAAGATGAGAGAGGCCTGTAAAAAGATGCAAGCAAGATTTCTGGCTCTCACAGAACTGTAACTTCTTCTTTAAGAAGCTCCTCTGTCCTCCACTCATTACCTGTATTAACCTCTTACACTTAGAGAGGCCTGTAATTTTCATCATAGGTACACTTCAACTATGACAGACAAAATGAGAAAAAAAATCCAGAAAATCACATTGTAGGATTTTTAATGAATTTATTTGCAAATTATGGTGGAAAATAAGTATTTGGTCACCTACAAGCAAGCAAGATTTCTGGCTTTTGTGAAAATGTTGCTCACAGAACTGTAACTTCTTCTTTTAAGAAGCTCCTCTGTCCTCCACTCATTACCTGTATTAATGGCACCTGTTTGAACTTGTTATCAGTATAAAAGACACCTGTCCACAACCTCAAACAGTCACACTCCAAACTCCACTATGGCCAAGACCAAAGAGCTGTCAAAGGACACCAGAAACAAAATTGTAGACCTGCACCAGGCTGGGAAGACTGAATCTGCAATAGGTAAGAAGCTTGGTTTGAAGAAATCAACTGTGGGAGCAATTATTGGGAAATGGAAGACATACAAGACCACTGATAATCTCCCTCGATCTGGTGCTCCACGCAAGATCTCACCCCGTGGGGTCAAAATGATCACAAGAACGGTGAGCAAAAATCCCAGAACCACACGGGGGGACCTAGTGAATGACCTGCAGAGAGCTGGGACCAAAGTAACAAAGCCTACCATCAGTAACACACTACGCCGCCAGGGACTCAAATCCTGCAGTGCCAGACGTGTCCCCCTGCTTAAGCCAGTACATGTCCAGGCCCGTCTGAGGTTTGCTAGAGAGCATTTGGAGGATCCAGAAGAGGATTGGGAGAATGTCATATAGTCAGATGAAACCAAAATATAACTTTTTGGTAAAAACTCAACTGGTCGTGTTTGGAGGACAAAGAATGCTGAGTTGCATCCAAAGAACACCATACCTACTGTGAAGCATGGGGGTGGAAACATCATGCTTTGGGGCTGTTTTTCTGCAAAAGGACCAGGACGACTGATCCGTGTAAAGGAAAGAATGAATGGGGCCATGTATTGTGAGATTTTGAGTGAAAACCTCTGCAAGGGCATTGAAGATGAAACGTGGCTGGGTCTTTCAGCATGACAATGATCCCAAACACACCGCCCGGGCAACGAAGGAGTGGCTTCGTAAGAAACATTTCAAGGTCCTGGAGTGGCCTAGCCAGTCTCCAGATCTCAACCCCATAGAAAATCTTTGGAGGGAGTTGAAAGTCCGTGTTGCCCAGCAACAGCCCCAAAACTCCTCTCTAGAGGAGATCTGCATGGAGGAATGGGCCAAAATACCAGCAACAGTGTGTGAAAACCTTGTGAAGACTTACAGAAAACGTTTGACCTCTGTCATTGCCAACAAAGGGTATATAACAAAGTATTGAGATAAACTTTTGTTATTGACCAAATACTTATTTTCCACCATCATTTGCAAATAAATTCATAAAAAATCCTACAATGTGATTTTCTGGATTTTTTTTTCTCATTTTGTCTGTCATAGTTGAAGTGTACCTATGATGAAAATTACAGGCCTCTCTCATCTTTTTAAGTGGGAGAACTTGCACAATTGGTGGCTGACTAAATACTTTTTTGCCCCACTGTATGTTAATGCCTCTGACAACACAAATGAAGTTCCCTTATGGAAAAAGGAAGTTATTCTAAGTTTGAGGATATTGGATTGTATGAGTTCCTCTGTCTACCTTTCGCACATCTACTCAGCGGCGCAACTTTCACTGGGGACGGGGGACATAACACCCCCCCCCCCCACACACACACACACACATTGAAATATTTTAAAAAAAAACACAGAAGGGGACATATTTGCATATGTTAGGATCTTGTGAAGGCTGGCTGAATTCTGGCAAAGAGTATGTTCTTTTATCTCAGCAGGTCTACAGATTCTCCCTTCTCCCTGTTTTTGTTTGCTTGGAAATGTTGATACTGGAGACTGTTATCAGAAGAAACTGTGTAACCTAGCATTTGTAGCGGCTAAGAAATGTATTGCTATTAATTGAAAGTAGGTTTGCAAAGGGTCGGAATCTTTCCATGGGAAGTTAAGCCTGGTAATTTTGGTAATTTTGCTTAAAATAATCAAAAAAGTTAGCTTATAACAGTGAACTTTTTTTGTGGGATACACATAAGGCAATTCTAGGTCTTGTGACATATTTTGGTTAAACTATCCCCAATTAAATAGAATTGCAACCCTCTGCATGCACAGTGCATTCTTCCATCACATGTGCAGTGCACTCTTCCATCACATGTACAGCTGATTCTCAAGATCTTGCACATTAATGAGATGCTATTGAGCCCACACTACTGCACTGTCTGAGCCAAGGACTACATGCTTTCTGGTAGGTTTTGATTACAATACTGGGTGGGGTGAATATATTTTATATGACATACATTATTTTTTGTTAACTAGTAAGTAGTAGCCTACAGCAAAGTGTGTTTAAATCATTTCGAACTTGTTAACAATTTCTGCTAGTTAGTTTTTGCTACCATGTGGGTTTTAGCTTGTTTGAGCCTTCTAACTGAGTGTTAATTCACCTGTTTCCATACATGTTTCATTTTAAAACGTTTAGGAGTTGTTTAATCTAACTGGTTAACTATTTTTTACCATTTTTATCTAATCTTTACAAGATAATGTCATGGGCACTATCTGACGTGTGGAGACATTTCACTGTAGAAGGAAAAGCTGTGTACATTTGCAAATATTGCGGCAAATCATATGTGAAGAATGCAAAAAAGATACAGAATCATCTGGCCACGTGCATAAAGTTCCATCAGCACTCACAACAAGCAACCTCTGACAAAAGTCCCTCTACTTCTATTTGAGGTGAAAATGATGAATCAGACACCTTATCGATAGCAACAGCTCATAGTCCTCCTCAAATGAGACATTTTTTTGACTCAATGGAGGAATGTAGTCAGAGAAATGCTGATGAATGTCTTGTTCAAGCTGTGTATGCAACTGGTTCACCTCTGATGCTCACAGGCAATGTGTATTGAAAGAGATTTCTGAATGTTCTTCGCCCAGCATTCACCCCTCCTCCCAGTGCTTTATCTACTAATTTGCTGGATGCAGAGTTCAACAGAGTTCAATTGAAGGTCAAGCAAATCATAGAGAAAGCAGACTGAATTGTAATCATCTCTGATGGGTGGTCGGATTTGCGTGGGCAAGCAATAATTAACTACATCATCTCCACCCCACACCCAGTATTCTACAAGAGCACAGACACAAGGGACAACAGACACACCAGTCTCTACATTGCAGATGAGCTGAAGGCAGTCATCAATGACCTTGTACCACAGAAGGTATTTGCACTGGTGACAGACAATGCTGCGAACATGAAGGCTGCTTGGTCTAAAGTAGAGGAGTCCTACCCTCACATCACACCCATCCTGTCTGATGTTCAGACTCTGCTTGCAGAAGTAAGAGAAGAAATCCGTACTGCCCTGCCTACTTCAGTGTTGCTCCAAGCAGAGGAAACTGCAGTTCTGAAATACATCAAAAAGCGTGAATACTTCTGCCTGAAGCCCATACATGCCGCAATGTACATGTTGGACCTCAAGTATGCTGGCAAGAGCATCCTGTCTGGTGCAGAGATCAAAAAGGCCTATGGTGTCATCACTACCGTGTCTCGCCACCTTAGCCTGGATGAGGGCAAGGTTCTTGGCAGTCTGGCAAAGTACCCTTCCAAGCAAGGGCTTGGAAAATTTGAGGCTTTTTGAGCCTGACAACGAGCCATCCTCAACAAGGTTGGAAAGTGACAGTGAAGATGAGGCCTCAGAGTCATATGTTCAAGAGGTGGTCCAGGGAGAAGCCTGAGAGGAAGACAACCAAAGCTTTAGATTCTAGACTATCATTTTACAGATGTATGTAGAAAATGGTTTTGGGAGATGCGATGGATCATTGGGGATCATTCAATATTCCCTTTTGTTGTTCAGTGAAATCATCCCATGTGAAGAGTCAGCTCATTTAATTAAAGTTCAATTTGTAACTAGATTGTTTTTTATTTCTATTGGAAGGATTTAATCATTTGCAATTATGTGTCACGGCCGTCGTCAGGGCGTGACAGTACTCCCTCCCCCCCACAAATGTGCGGACTCCGGCCGCAAAACCTGAACCTATAGGGGAGGGTCTGGGTGGGCATCTATCCACGGTGGCGGCTCTGGTGCGGGACGTAGACCCCGCTCCACCTCTGGCTCACCCCAATTTGGTGGCACCACTGGTGTGGGGACCCCCGTTGCCGACCCCGTACTGGGGACCCTCGTTGTGGGCCCCTGACTGGGAACCCTCGTTGGGGGCCCCGGACTGGGGACCCTCATTGTGGGCCCCGGACTGGGAACCCTCGTTGAGGGCCCCGGACTGGGGAACCTCGTTGCGGGCCCCGGACTGGGGAACCTCGCTGCGGGCCCCAGACTGGGGAACCTCGTTGCGTGCCCCGGACTGGGGAACCTCGTTGCGGGCCCCGGACTGGGAACCCTCGTTGCTGGGACCCTCGTTGCGGGCCCCGGACTGGGAACCCTCGTTGCGGATCCCGGACTGTGGATCATCACTGGAGGGAGGAGACGTATAGGCAGCCTGGTGCGTGGGGCTGACACAGGGCCCACCAGGCTGGGGAGACATACAGGAGGCCTGGTTCTGGGAGCTGGCACAGGATGAACCGGGCTGTGGGGGAGCACTGGAGATCTGGTGCTTATCCCTGGCACCACTCTTTCAGACTGAATGCCCACTTTAGCCTGGCATCTCCCGAGCACAGGCACAGGTGAACCGGGCTGTGGGGGAGCACTGGAGATCTGGTGCTTAACACGTGCACCACAAGAACCAATATGCGGCGTGGTAAGTGTCCATGGTTCTTTTTAATACGTAAAGGTACACATGGTACACATGAACAACTGACTACAAAAACAAGAAATGTGAAAATCCCCAAACAGTCCTATCTGGTGCAGACACAGAGACAGGAACAAGGACAATCACCCACAAAACCAAACAGGCTACCTAAATATGGTTCCCAATCAGCGACAATGACTAACACCTGCCTCTGATTGAGAACCACATCAGGCCAAACACAGAAATAGACCAACTAGACACACAACATAGAATGCCCACTCAGATCACACACTGACCAAACAAAACATAGAAACATGCAAAGCAAACTATGGTCAGGGTGTGACAGGGGGTGGCAGCATCATCAGGGTTGCATTGCTGCAGGAGGGACAGGTGCACTTCACAAAATAGATGGCATCATGTGGAAGGAAACGTAAGTGTATATATTGAAGAAACATCTCAAGACATCAGTCAGGAAGTTAAAGCTTGGTATCAAATGGGTCTTCCAAATGGACAATGACCCCAAGCATACTTCCAAAGTTATGACAAAATGGCTTAAGGACAAAAATCAAAGTATTGGATTGGCCATCACAATGCCCTGACCTCAGTCCCATGGAGAATTTGTGGACAGAACTGAAAAAGCGTGTGCGAGCAAGAAGGCCTACAAACCTGACTCAGTTACACCAGCTCTGTCAGGAGCAATGGGCCAAATTTCACCCAACTTATTGTGGAAAGCTTGTGAAAGGATACACAAAACTTTTGACCCAAATTACACAATTTAAAGGCAATGCTACCAAATACTAATTGAGTGTATGTAAACTTCTGACCCACTGGGAATGTGATGAAAGAAATAAAAGCTGAAATAAATCATTCTCTCTATTATTATTCTGACATTTCACATTGCTAAAATAAAGTGGTAATCCTAACTGACCTAAAACAGGTAATTTTTACTAGGATTAAATGTCAGGAATTGTGAAAAACTGAGTTTAAATGTATTTGGCTAAGGTGTATGTAAACTTAAGACTTCAACTGTCGTTGATTTTATTAAAACACATAGGGTGTGTGTATATATAGAAAAATGCTCGTTTTAAAATTTCATCCAATCAATTGGTCGAAAGAAAAGACTAATCTTCGTTGACCAAGATTTTTTTGTTGGTGACAGCCCTAGTAGAAATGCATAAAACTAGCTTTAGATGCCCAGGTTATGTCCCCCTCACTTCTAAAACCAAAGTTGTGCCCCTGCATCTACTGGCCCAGTTATTGCACTGAAAGCAATGGTATGAAGCCATGATGTGTTCAGGGGTTCAATAAGAGTTTGGCACATACTTGAGGGATTGAGACTTAACTCTGTGGCTCTTATTTCCAGACTAGGTTGGCAGGTATCTTAATTATGAACAACTGCAGGGCTCACTTGTCTGTCATACTATGCTGAGCACTGCAACAAGAAGTCAGTGGGACCTGACTGCATAGGGCGATTCTAGGGCACTGGTCTCATATACGAACACACACACATCACACACACATCACAGGTCTCATCGATCTATGGTGTGGTTGGGAGCATTACAAAGCGGTTGAGGTTGAAATGGGTTAGTGATGCGGTAAATGGCTGCCTCTCTAACATGGTTGAGTTAATCAACCTCACAGTGGTGACTGGAGCAGAGCCCTTCTTAACACAGCAGTACTGAATCAATTATGCAACATAAACACTCTTCCTCTCTTTCCCTATCTTCCGATTCCTCTATACTCTATCTTCCTCTGTCTTCCTCCTCTTCTATTGAAATGTATCTCCACCTCCGTCTCTCCATTCTCCTTCAGTGGGTGAGCATGTACACAACGTTGAACTTGAATCATTGTTTGCCCAGAGGGGTGGAAATTCTCTATCTCTCTGTTTTGTTGAAATAGCCTACATGAACAATACATTATCATTTGCTTTAGAAGGTTAATGATAAGGTACACAGGGAGTGGCAGCGCTGTGGAAAAATGCTCTTGACCATAACTGTTTTGCATAACAAAACAATAGATGGTCACATACCTTAGATGTTGAGAAGACTTGCTAGTATATCCTGAGGTAGTAGGTGTCACAAGTTAAGGTCGACCGATTAATCGGAATATCTGATTAATTAGGGCCGATTTCAAGTTTTCATAACAATCGGAAATCGGTATTTTTGGACAAAGATTTGGCCGTTTTCTTTACACCTTTATTTAACTAGGCAAGTCAGTTAAGAACACATTCTTACTTTCAATGACGGCCTCGGAAAGGTGGGTTAACTGCCTCGTTCAGGGGCAGAACAACAGATTTTTACCTTGTCAGCTCGGGGGATTCAATCTTGCAACCTTACAGTTATTGACTAGTCCAACGCACTAACCACCTGATTACATTGCACTCCACGAGGAGACTGCCTGTTACGCGAATGCAGTAAGCCAAGGTAAGTTGCTAGCTAGCATTGAACTTATCTTATAAAAAACAAACAATCAATCAATCATAATCACTAGTTAACCACACATGGTTGATGATATTACTAGTTTATCTAGCGTGTCCTGCGTTGCATATAATCGATGCGGTGCGTATCGTTGCTCCAATGTGTACCTAACCATAAACATCAATGCCTTTCTTAAAATCAATACACAGAAGTATATATTTTTAAACCTGCATATTTAGCCAAAAGAAATCCAGGTTAGCAGGCAATATTAACCAGGTGAAATTGTGTCACTTCTCTTGCATTCATTGCACGCAGAGTCAGTGTATATGCAACAGTTTGGGTTGCCTAGTGGTTAGAGCATTGGAATAGTAACCGAAAGGTTGCAAGTTCAAATCCCTGAGCTGACAAGGTACAAAATCTGTTGTTCTGCCCCTGAACAGGCAGTTAACCCACTGTTCCTAGGCCGTCATTGAAAATAAGAATTTGTTCTTAACTGACTTGCCTAGTAAAATAAAGGTAAAATAAAAAATAAACATATTGCACTTTTACTTACTTCTCCAATACTTTGTTTTTGCATTATTTAAACCAAATTGAACATGTTTCATTATTTATTTGAGGCTAAATTGATTTTATTGATGTATTATATTAAGTTAAAATAAGTGTTCATTCAGTATTGTTGTAATTGTCATTATTACAAATAAAAAAAAAAAATTGTCCGATTAATCGGTATCGGGTTTTATTGGTCCTCCAATAATCGGTATCGGCGTTGAAAAATCATAATCGGTCGAACTATAGTCACAAGTTAATGGTTGACTGCGCTTGTAAGTGGATCAGAGATAGCTTGGCTCGGCCAAAAAGCTTTGGTACCCTGCACTCTTTGACAGCTCCCATTTTTAAAGTGCCGAATCAGAGTGCCTCGAATGCTGCAGTCACCGGTAGTGTAAAATGATGAAAAGTGCTTTTCTTATACCTCATGAAATATGTATAGTTTCCTTCTCGTTAACTCAGCTTTTAAGAGTATGAATTGATAAAAAGTAGACCAGTCAAAATTTAGAATTGGGATTGGAATTTGGTTTACTTTCTGATCTAACTGGAATTGAAACGGAATTGACCCCAACCCTGGTTAGCATTAAACATTTGAAGTCCTATTGCCCTTCCCCCTCGGCTGCCCCATTTTGTCTAGAGAGTAGGTGCAGCTAGTGGGAGGAAAGGTGGAACAATAGAGAGAAGGAGAATGGTGATGGTGATGTGTTGTGGCTGGTGCAAGGTTTGGGCACAGTCTACCTCCCCCCTCTATCTCGCCCCCTCCCTCTCTCTCGCTCCTGCACGGCCCGTTACCGACAGTGATTATTACCACACAGTGCATAGTCGAGATCGTCTCAGCCACTGGCTGCCTCAGTTATCTAACCGCAGTGTGTCTACAGTTGGGAAGAACGAAGGTGAGACGGATAATGAGAGAGAGGAGGAGAGATGCCTGAGGTCCAGAACAGAGGAGACCGACTGTGGATATGTCTGTGAGATTAGTTATGAACTGACCTCTGTGATGGCCGTAGATTGAACAGATGTGGGGCTTAGTGGTTTATGGCTGGGGGAGGAAAGCAATGAAAATCCTTCAGGCCTGGAGGAGATCATCCAGTAGATTGGTTGGATTTGAAACAGCTGGAATAGATTCAGACTGGGGGAGAGAGCTGTCTCTAGCTGATGTATGGGATCGTTCTCTGGCTCTGAATCAAGGGCAGATGGATCACAGCTACAAATGAGACTCTATAGGTCCCTGCACATCTTTGTCAGAGGCCGGGGGCTCTAATACATCAACCTGTCACCGTAGTGTCTGGGATAAAGAAAAAGGACTGGGAGAGAGTTTGTAGGAATTGATATGGTCTTGAGTTTTTGTCATACTGTAATCATTGCATTTTATTACAATCCCAACATACATTCTTGCAGTGCAAGAAGAATGTTGTCATGTCTTGCCCTGGAAAGATACTGGCTCTGGTAGAATAGAGAACCTTGTCCCAGACAGTCTCCTTTACCACCACAGTTACTCAGTTCCATGTATTACAGAACAGCTAGTATATCCCAGAGGGTATGGAGATTGGGTTAAGACGGTTAGTGTCATTTTGTAATCCTGAAAAGTCAAGAGACCATCTGTGGCCTGTCTCTTTCTCTGTCTTTTTCTCTCATGTGGATAGAGGTTTTGGCAGGCTTATAGCACAGAGCGGATGAGGGTCATGGGTAGAGGTCGACCGATTATGGTTTTTTCAACACCGATGTCGATTATTGGAGGACCATACAAAGCCGATACCAATTAATCGGCCGATTTTTATATTATATATATATATATATATATATATATATATATATATATATATATATTTGTAATAATCACAATTACAACAATACTGAATGACCACTTTTGTTTTAACTTAATATAATGCATAAATAAAAATCAATTTAGTCTCAAATAAATAATGAAACCTGTTCAATTTGTTTTAAATAATGCAAAAACACAGTGTTGGAGAAAAAAGTAAAATATGTGCCATGTAAAAAAGCTAACCTTAAGTTCCTTGCTCAGAACATGAGAACATATGAAAGCTGGTGATTCCTTTTAACATGAGTGTTCAATATTCCCATTTAAGAAGTTTTAGGTTGTAGTTATTAAAGGAATTATATGATTATTTCTCTCTATACCATTTGTATTTCATATACCTTTGACTATTGGATGTTCTTATAGGCACTATAGTATTGCCAGCTTCATCTCGGGAGTTGATAGGCTTGAAGTCATAAACAGGGCTGTGCTTCAAGTATTGAGAAGAGCTGCTGGCAAACGCAGGAAAGTGCTGTTTGAATGAATGCTTACAAACCTCCTGCTGCCTTCCACTGCTCAGTCAGACTGCTCTATCAAATATCAAATCATAGACTTAATTCTAATATAATAAAACACACAGAAATAAGAGCCTTAGGTCATTAAAATGGTCAAATCCGGAAACTATCATTTCGAAAACAAAACGTTTATTCTTTCAGTGAAATACAGGACCGTTCCGTGGTATCCCATGTCTAAATATTGCTGTTAAATTTTACAACATTCAATGTTATGTCATAATTATGTACAATTCTGGCAAATTAATTAAGGTTAACGAGCCAGGCGGCCCAAACTGCTGCATATACCCTGACTCTGTTGCACAGAACGCAAGAGAAGTGACACAATTTCCCTAGTTACTATTGCCTGCTAACATGAATTTCTTTTAACTAAATATGCAGGTTTAAAAATATATACTTCTGTATTAATTTTAAGAAAGGCATTGATGTTTATGGCTAGGTACATTTGTGCAACAACAGTGCTTTTTTCGCAAATGTGCTTGTTAAATCAATCATCACCCGTTTGGCGAAGTAGGCTGTGATTCGATGATAAATTAACAGGCACCTCATTGATTATTTGCAACGCAGGACAAACTAGTTAAACTAGTAATATCATCAACCATGCATAGTTAACTAGTGATTATGTTAAGATTGTTTTTTATAAGATAAGTTTAATGCTAGCTAGCAACTTACCTTGGCTCCTTGCTGCACTCGCGTAACAGGTCAGCCTGTCACGCAGTGTCCTCGTGGAGTGCAATGTAATCGGCCATAATCGGTGTCCAAAAATGCAGATTACCGATTGTTATGAAAACTTGAATTCGGCCCTAATTAATCGGTCATAGCGAGGCCATGCCATCGCTACTCTGGACGGTTCTGACTTAGAATATGTGGACAACTACAAATACCTAGGTGTCTGGCTAGACTGTAAACTCTCCTTCCAGACTCACATTAAGCATCTCCAATCCAAAATGAAATCTAGAATCGGCTTCCTATTTCGCAACAAAGCATTCTTCACTCATGCTGCTAAACATACCTTCGTAAAATTGACCATCCTACCGATCCTCGACTTAGGCGATGTCATCTATAAAATAGCCTCCAACACTCTACTCAACAAATTGGATGCAGTCTATCACATTGCCATCCGTTTCGTCACCAAAGCCCCATATTCTACCCACCACTGCGACCTGTATGCTCCCGTTTGCTGGCCCTCGCTTCATACTTGTCACCAAACCCATTGGCTCCAGGTCATCTACAAGTCTGTACTAGGTAAAGCCCCGCCTTATCTCAGCTCACTGGTCACCATAGCAGCACCCACCCGTAGCACGCGCTCCAGCAGGTATATCTCACTGGTCACCTCCAAAGCCAACACCTACTTTGGCCGCCTTTCTTACCAGTTCTCTTCTGCCAATGACTGGAACAAACTGCAAAAATCACTGAAGCTGGACTCATATCTCCCTCACTAGCTTGAAGCACCAGCTGTCAGAGCAGCTCACAGATCACTGCACCTGTACATAGCCCATCTGTAAACAGCCCATCCAACTACCTCATCCCCATACTGTATTTATTTATTTATCTTGATCCTTTGCACCCCAGTATCTCTACTTGCACATTCATCTTCGGCACATCTACCATTCCAGTGTTTAATTTTTATATTGTAATTACTTCGCCACCATGGCCTATTTATTGCCTTACCTCACTTATCTTACCTCATTTGCATTGACTGTATATAGACGTTTCTTTGTACTACTGTATTATTGACTGTATGTTTGTTTATTCCATGTGTAACTCTGTGTTGTTGTATGTATCGAACTGCTGTGCTTTATCTTGGCCAGATTGCAGTTGTAAATGAGAACTTGTTCTCAACTAGCCTACCTGGTTAAATAAAGGTGAAATGAAATTTTAAAAATAATCGTTCAACCTCTAGACATGGGGGCTAGAATGGGATGGAGGGAAGGATGGCGAGGGGGAGCAGAGACAAGGTTGTGGCCGTGTGCTGGAGCCATGCTCTGTCCTCCTGGGAAGTGTGCAGCCAGCCTGTCCTGTGGTGTCCAGCCTGTGGTGCATGTTGATGCTGGTCAGCCCTGGTTACATCACTGCTTCAGTAAGCAGGACTGGAGTTGCTTTAATAATGGCATCTCAGCTTGACAATTACTCAATACAGCTGTGTGTGTGTGAGCGTGCTCATGCGCGTGCGCGTGCGCATGTCTCTCTTGGAAGGGGCAGACTGGAACCTGAAATTGGCCCATTTATTCTCTCAAGGCTCCCACACCAGCCCATTTCTTTCACCATTATTAGCCAGATAATTATCATATTGCGCTAAAAACCCAGGTTAGACAGGCTCACTGTGCTAAAAATGGACCAGTCCATCTGGCATTTCAGGCAGCGGTCCTGGGTGTCAATGCTTGCTGTCCATTCCTGCAGCCACGGAACATCGTATGAGTGTGCTGAGGAATCCAAGAGGCAGCTGTTCATTACAAGTGGTGCTTCAGCACATTAGACGTGGACTGGAACACTGAAGTTAAGCAATGGTTAGGCAACCACTTGGAACAAGTGGCTTGCATCTCCATGTCTGTGTCTGAACACTGTTGCTCCTTCACTTTGCCTCAGAGGTAACATTCAGACTGGCCTGATCGATGTACAGCTTCTAGGTTGCTGTAGCATCAGACCGTGAAGCATGATGAAGACGAGCTCTCCCTGAGTCATGTGCGGTCTAACGACTTCTCCAGGATTAACTCTGTGGGTCTCTGACATATCTAGGCCAGTCACAATTTGTTGTGTCTCACAGCAAAATGAACAGTCTCAATCGGGACACAATTAAGGCCAAGGCTAGCGAAGCATGACTGACTGCAGAGATGCACGTTTACTATCTGACTGTAAATCATTGACCTCCAATTGAAAAGGCCCTTTTCACTCAATTTCACTCCCTTTACACCCAGATGAATTGCCCTGCTTAACTGAGGAGATGGATTAAATCCGTTACTTCTCGTGGAACATAGCTGTAGCTGTGTTCTCTTTGACGGCTGATACTTTTCCAGTGTTGATAGTCTGCTGAGAAATGTTTAGCTGAAACTCTCTGGTCTTTGAAGTCTTGGCACGTCTTGTCAGATGTATGCCATCATGAAGATTATAGGAATGCTTTATATTTCAAAGCTTCTCTTAAATGCGTGCAGCCATGGAGGCAAGCGTGAATATGTAGCAAAGAGATGTTTATCTGAACATGTGCCGGTTAACCAAATGAATACTCTGTTAGGGCTCCGAAGAGCGCCCGCTCTGAATAATTTAAAGGCTGTGTAGAGCGGGATCCAATTTTCTTATGCACAAAGAGAAAGTGTGGTCTTATTATGAACTTCTACTTTACTTACAGTTGAGTGTTCACGCGTTGGTGCTTGTTTCATTTAAAATACGAGTAGGGCTGTAATGGGAAATGATTTGATGAATTATTTTGGGGTATTTGAGTTTCTGTGGATATGGATTGATATGTAATAACATGATTGTATGTGGAGGATGAGGGCTGCAGTAGATTGTATGTGGAGGATGAGGGCTGCAGTAGATTGTATGTGGAGGATGAGGGCTGCAGTAGATTGTATCTCTGGGGAGATGCAGACAGAAGCATTCCCTTGGGGAAGGGAAAAAGGAGTTTACCATGAATGTTTAAGTACCATATTTAATGAAGCCGTTTGGCGCCTTTTGCTCTATCATTATCTGATGTAACTATGTACTGATGATCTTACCTTTGACCTGTATCAAATGTCTGCCAAGTGTTGAATGTTGTGTAAAGTCCAGACAGGATTCGAGCACACATTGATAATGGATCAGTGACACTGTGATTCTGTAGCATCCGATGTTGTGACTTCCTACAAGCCCCCTGGTGTTTACAGAACATTGGGTGCTGTGTGACTCATATAGTTAGACATTTTCTCTGCTCCTATTCCGGAGGCGTCTCCCTGATGCAACTTGTAATAAACCAAATTGATTTGTAATTGATTTGATCAATGTCCGCTCTCCTTTTTGATCACCTGGAAATCCCTGTTACAAGGACCTATGAAGTATCTGTGTGATGGAGAGAAGTAGTAGACCTTATGATCTATTTATATAGACAGAAACTGCAGCGGAAATGCAGAGCTGATGTGGTATTACCATCCTTATAGAGGCCAAATATACCCCGGTGGAGAGTTTGAAACCACAGTCCTTTACAGTCCTTGGAGAGGACAGTGAATAACAACACAACAATTCAATGGAATGTGCTGAATAAATAGACTAATGCCTCCTCTCCCCTTCACCTCCCATCCTCCCTAATAATCCGTCTATCTCTCCCACTTCCCTCCGGTTATGAGTTTCCTGAGAGGCCCAGCTTTGAAAGGTGTCTGAGAAATTATGCTCTAGTCTTGATGTTGGCTGGACAGTTTAAAAACATTTATTTTTTTACACCATCACTGTGCAGCTGAACATGAAGGGTAAAGATGGGATGAGTAAACTGAAAAGAATAGAATGATGGATCACGGTGGCAGCAGGACTGAACTGGTGACGGGGGAGAGGAGTAGGCAGAGGAGAGATGGATTAAGGAGAAGGGATGGGTTGCCAATCATTTATAGTGGAGCAGGTGTACAGCAGTAGGCCTGCCGTGAGAAGTCTCTCTGTTGGGATTCTGTTCATCTGCAGTATACAGTAGGAACAGAACACTACTAAATGCTAATACATGTACTTATATATTTATTGTCATGCCGTGTGTGTAGGTGGCAGGGAAGTCAGGCGCAGGAGATTCAAACTTGGCATAATGGAGTAGTTTAATAACGTAAAACAAAAACTCCAAAACCAAAGTACATAATAAAAATAAATGTGGGTATAAGAACCCGTCACCAATCCATAAACCACGAGCCTAACAGTAAACAATCTCTGACAAGGGGAAACAGAGGGTTAAATACACAACAAGACAAAACTAATGGAAAATGAAACGTGGATCAATGATGGCTGGAAGACCGGTGACGTCGACCGCCGAACACCGCCCGAACAAGGAGAGGCATCGACTTCGGCAGAAGTCGTGACATTTATACAGTGCATTTGAAAAGTATTCAGATCCCTTCACTTTTTCCACATTTTGTTACGTTACAGCCTTATTCTAATATGTATTAAATCCCCCTCCCCCCATCCATCTATAAACAATACCCGATAATGACAAAGCAAAAACAGATTTTTTGAACATTTTGCAAATGTATTAAAAATAAAAAACTGATATCACATTTACATAAGTATTCAGACCCTTTACTCAGTACTTTGTTGAAGCACCTTTGGGGATATATTTGGGGAGTTTCTCCCATTCTTCTCTGCAGATCCTCTCAAGCTCTGTCAGGTTGGATGGGGAGCGTTGTTGCACAGCCCTTTTCAGGTCTCTCCAGATATGTTCGATCAGGTTCATGTCCGGGCTCTGGCTGGGCCACTCAAGGACATTCAGAGACCTGTTCCGAAACCACTCCTGTGTTGTCTTGGCTGTGTGCTTAGGTTCATTGTCCTGTTGGAAGGTGAACCTTCGCCCCAGTCTGAGGTCCTGAGCACTCTGGAGCAGGTTTTCATCAAGGATCTCTCTGTACTTTGCTCCATTCGTCTTTCCCTCAATCCTGACTGGTCTTCCAGTCCCTGTCGCTGAAAAACATCCCCACAGCATAATGCTGCCACCACCATGCTTCACCATAGGGATGGTGCCAGGTTTCCTCCAGATGTGACGCTTGGCATTCAGTCCAAAGAGTTGGTTTCATCAGACCAGAGAATCTTGTTTCTCATGGTCTGAGAGTCTTTAGGTGCCTTTTAGCAAACCCCAAGCAGGCTGTCATGTGCCTTTTACTGAGGAGTGGCTTCCGTCTGGCCACTGTGCCATAAAGGCCTTGGTGGAGTGCTGCTGAGATGGTTGTCCTTCTGGAAGGTTCTCCAATCTCCACAGAGGAACTCTAGAGCTATGTCAGAGTGACCATCAAGTTCTTGGTCACCTCCAAGACCAAGGCCATTCTCCCCCAAATGCTCAGTTTGGCCAGGGGGCCACTCTAAGAAGAGTTTTGGTGGTTCCAAACATCTTCCATTTAAGAATGATGGAGGCCACTGTGTTCTTGGGGACCTTCAATGCTGCAGACATGTTTTGGTACCCTTCCCCAGATCAGTGCCTCAACACAATCCTGTCTCTGAGCTCTAAGGACAATTTGTTCGACCTCATGGCTTGGTTTTTGCTCTCACATGCACTGTCAACTGTGGGACCTTTATATAGACAGTTGTGTGCCTTTCCAAATCATGTCCAATCAATGGAATTTACCACAGGTGGACTCCAATCAAGTTGTAGAAATATTTTAAGGATGATCAATGGAAACAGGATGCACCTGAGCTCAATTTCAAGTCTCATAGCAAAGGGACTGAATACTTATGCAAATAAGGTATTTCTGTTTTTATTTTAAATACATTTGCAAACATCTCTAAAAACCTTTTTTTGCTTTAACATGGGGTATTGTGTGTAGATTGATGAGGGAAAAATGTATTTAATCCATTTTAGAATAAGGCAGTAACGTAACATTTTTTAAATACTTTACGAATGCACTGTTAGTGTGCCACTAAATAGCCTCTGTATCTGCCAGTCTGCAGACTAGTCCTGTTGCCTTCCTTATGAATAGCCTGCTATCTAGGAGTGGTTCCTGCTGAAGTCGATTAAAGACAGTGATAGATGCACAAAGAACATTGTGCTGTACAGTATTATGCTTCAATGCAGTATTATTTCTATGAACTGAGTCAGCCATTGGACGTTATCGTCTGGTGAAAAGTCCTTTCTCCAGAGGTGATTCCTTCTGCATCAGACTAAGTGGACAACACTGGATGCACATAGGGTGTTCCTGGGAGTGGGGCATGTTTTCTCAGCATGGAGTCTGCTTGTTGGGGTTATTGGAGAAACAATGATGCAGAGTGATTTTCGGAGCGAGGGAGAGAGTTGTCTGAATGAGAGCGTAGGTTGTAAGTCTTGTGAACAACATGCCAAACCATTTTATGAAAGAGAGGCCCTGGTTTAATTCCTAGGCATTCAAACTCATGACTCGTCCATACAGTGAAGTGATAGACATAGGTTAGCATGTGGTTGGACCCAACACTCGTATGTGCACGACCTGCCCATCCATGTCATGAGAAGGTCTGTGAATGGGTTGTGTGATCACCACAAGGCAGAGGTTGTTTAGTTTGTGCTGAGTTGGCATTTGGAAGGCTAATCAAATTACCATAGAAGGTAATGAGATGTTGTTGTCTAAAAAATTTTAATATCTTGGCTTGCAGATCCTTGTGTAGTAGGGTCTTGAGGTATACCACATACCACTCCATAGGTCATGATCACTTCATTAAAGTTTGTTTTCTTTGGGGTGACTCAATGTGTTCCTCACTTAAATTAGGTCAGAGGAATCTCTAATCACATGAGATCCTGTTGGATTTTTTTCTCTGCTGTGACTTATTCATAAGTTGCTTCCAGCCAAGGAGTCAGTGTATATCTACCTTCACTTCCTCCCAAACTAGTCAGACTACTTTAACTGAACAATAGTTCAGTTGGGATTTTGTTTTTGGCAGATCAGTAATGTTTTATCTTCCTTACTGTAAAACGTTGGAATGATATTTAACCTCTACAGGAAATGCACACACACACACACACACACGTGCACACACACACGTGCACACACACTTGTGCACACACACACACTCGTGCACAAACACACACACGTGCACAAACACACACACGTGCACAAACACACACACGTGCACACACACACGTGCACACACACACGTGCACACACACTCGTGCCCACACAGATACAGTAAATCACCTTCCCTAGACACGCTATTGGTGGGTTTGGGGCAAAGTCTTGAGTTTATGCTTTACTAGTACCCACAGAGCAGAGAGGGGCTTAGGGTATTAGCACTAACTACAGGGGGTTTCTGTCACTTTACTAGTACCCACAGAGCAGAGAGGGGCTTAGGGTATTAGCACTAGCTACAGGGGGTTTCTGTCACTTTACTAGTACCCACAGAGCAGAGAGGGGCTTAGGGTATTAGCACTAGCTACAGGGGGTTTCTGTCACTTTACTAGTACCCACAGAGCAGAGAGGGGCTTAGGGTATTAGCACTAGCTACAGGGGGTTTCTGTCACTTTACTAGTACCCACAGAGCAGAGAGGGGCTTAGGGTATTAGCGCTAGCTGCAGGGGGTTTCTGTCACTTTACTAGTACCCACAGAGCAGAGAGGGGCTTAGGGTTTTAGCACTAGCTACATGGGGTTTCTGTCACTTTACTAGTACCCACAGAGCAGAGAGGGGCTTAGGGTATTAGCGCTAGCTACAGGGGGTTTCTGTCACTTTACTAGTACCCACAGAGCAGAGAGGGGCTTAGGGTATTAGCGCTAGCTACAGGGGGTTTCTGTCACTTTACTAGTACCCACAGAGCAGAGAGGGGCTTAGGGTATTATAGCGCTAGCTACAGGGGGTTTCTGTCACTTTACTAGTACCCACAGAGCAGAGAGGGGCTTAGGGTATTAGCACTAGCTACAGGGGGTTTCTGTCAATTTACTAGTACCCACAGAGCAGAGAGGGGCTTAGGGTATTAGCACTAGCTACAGGGGGTTTCTGTCACTTTACTAGTACCCACAGAGCAGAGAGGGGCTTAGGGTATTAGCGCTAGCTACAGGGGGTTTCTGTCACTTTACTAGTACCCACAGAGCAGAGAGGGGCTTAGGGTATTAGCGCTAGCTACAGGGGGTTTCTGTCACTTTACTAGTACCCACAGAGCAGAGAGGGGCTTAGGGTATTAGCGCTAGCTACAGGGGTTTCTGTCAATTGCTATGACTGACAGATTAGAGAGGAAAAGTGGATAAATAAGAAAAGGATTAGCTTTGCAGCTATGGCAACACAAACAAGAAGTCTAAGCTTCCGATTTGTACTGTACCTTATCGTAACAGAGGCCGGATAAGGGAACTGTTTTGGAGTTTACCTGTTACTAAGTGACCCGTTTGAGCTAAAATATGCACAGAGAGTAAAGGGGTAACACTTGTATGTTCTCTCTAGCAGCAGTCTACAATGTTTTGGTTGACCTCAGAACAGAACATTCAGAATGGGTAGAGAGGGATGTTTTAAAACAAAGCTGGATGTTACTGAGAGAACCAATAGATACCAATAGGAAAACAAGAGGTGCAGCCTTGTTACCCACCCACTCACAGACAGACCCACACACACAGACAGACCCACACACACAAACACAACCATACGTCATGACCTTTCTGTGTTTTCGCCAAAATTAGTCCTTTTGATGTTAGGAACATCTTATCCACAAGACAGTTTGGCAAGTTTCCATAGTCAGTCACAAGGACCTTTGGTGGCCTTGTTTGTTATTACGCCTAGTTGCTATTTTCCATGCTGACTCAACAGCTGATTTGGTTTATTCCTGTCAATGTTTGAGCTGAAGGTTTAGTGTGTCTATTGTTTTTAAAAACAGCATTTTATGAGGAGAAGTGCTTACATTGTAGTTATATAGAGACACTGGATATAGTCATTTCTTGACTGAAGAGCCCATCGTTAATTTCCTGCAAGAGGAAAGAGTTCTCTTGAGGTGTACAGATCAAGGATTTGGCCTAGTATGGGCATTGGCCAGCTGCCAGTAGGGGCAGGGGTTCAACCCCTATGGCCAGACATGGCCGGCATAATATTTCATGGTGACAGTTACTTGGCTGGCGGCAGAGTGTCATGGCCTCTTCAGGTGCCCGTCTGGCAGGCTGTCACGCTACCCGTTGCCCAGGCCCAGTTAGAGACCCAGTCATGAAGTATGTCTGGTAGGGTCTCATCCCATCTGTTGTGCAGATGATTCTGGAGGAGACCCAGTGAAGGTCTGGTTCTGTCGCTGATCTCAGTGTATATCTGACATGTTGTCTCTCTACCCATTGCCCAGGCTCAGCTGGAGGCCCAGAGAGCCACCCAGGACTTCCAGAGGGCCACGGAGGTGCTGCGTGCAGCCAAAGAGACCATCGCCCTGGCAGAGCAGAGGCTCCTGGAGGAGGACACCAGGCAGTTTGACTCAGCCTGGCAGGAGATGCTCAACCACGCCACCCAGAGGGTGAGTACCGTACTGCATGGAGGGGGAGGAGGGAATGGGGTGCTGCGAATTGCATTAGTGCAACATGACTGTCTGTCAAAGCTACATTTGACACCTGAATGTTACTATTCAAAGGTTAAAGGCATAATGTGGATGGAAATTGATGCTTCGCAAGTTAGGAAGTCACGTTGTCACATTTCTGTGTAGCTGCCAGACTGAGTTCTGATTGGCTGTTGCAGGTGATGGAGGCGGAGCATACAAAGACGCGGAGTGAGCTGGTGCACAAGGAGACAGCAGCCAAGTACACGGCAGCCATGGGCCGCATGAAACAGCTGGAGAAGAAACTCAAACGCACCATCAACAAGTCCAAGTGCGTCCCATATGACTGTGTTGCGACCCAAACTCAACCGCACCATAGTTAAAAGACTGAGAAGTCAAAGTGAACCTGATACGACCACTGTGTCAATTACCAAATGGTCTGCGACTCACACATTCACACACCCATGTTTATTTGTCAACAGTGACAATTACCAAATGGTCTGCGACTCACACATTCACACACCCATGTTTATTTGTCAACAGTGACCTTTTCCAAGACATTGATCTTTAATGACGTAAATGTTTCAGTAGCTTGAAAAAGGTCAATGAACAAAACAAATGAATATAAATCTGCAAAAGGTAAATGTGCGTGCAACAGTGGAGGATGGCTCATAATAATGTCTGGAGAGAAACTAATGGAATGGCACCATGCTTTTAATGTATTTTATACCATTCCACTGATTCTACTCCAGACATTAACACGAGCCTGTCCTCCCCAATTAAGGTGCCACCAACCTCCTGTGGGTTGAGGGAGTCATTTTCGACCTTTGATGATGAAGTAGTGGCTGTTTTTATTCTGAGCACCACAAAGAGAGACAATGCGGCGCTGTTTTGGGGAGGGAGTGTAGGTGTAGAGTAGGGGGGCTCTAATGTTTCCCCGCCTTAACTTGAGAGACTGAGGCTGTTGTGAATCCATACAGCCTTAAAAAGCTCCCTCGTCTCCTTTCCGTCATGACCACAGATCATGTACTTGATATGTGTAATCAGTATGGTTGAAACCTAGCCAGTCCTCTTATTAAGTGTCATGAAGATGAGATGAGAAAATGGTCCGTTTTAGAGTGTTGGGACTGAGCCTGTCAGTGTTGTCTCAGCTCTGTCTAATCCTTTCTCCACAGTCAGCTCATCTAATGTGATAGCTCTATATTGCACCCCGTTGCCTTGGTGATATGCACAGAGCTATTCCGAGTTGTTGTCATTGCCTCTAATCTTTCTCCTTCCCTCTTTTTCCCCTCCTTCCTCCCACAGACCTTACTTTGAGTTGAAGGCAAAGTACTACCTACAGCTTGAGGTGTGTGTGCACTACACTACACTGTCATTTGCCTGCCTTCATCAGCCTTTTTAAAGGTCTTTTAGATTTAAGGAGTCCTACTGTCTTATTATTGTGGACTCTGTGGTTAGATCTTTACTAATGTGACCTAGGTCAATAAACTTTGACCTTGAACATATTGCCATGTCATCTCAGGTCTGAACCATTTATGGCAATGATGGTTTCATCTTCTGCCTGTGTGTGTGTGTGTGTGTGTGTGTGTGTGTGTGTGTGTGTATACTTAACTGTGTATACCAAGCTAATGCTAACAATGACTCCCTTTCTGTCTGTCTGTAGCACCTAAAGAAGAACGTGGATGAGTTGCAGGCCAAGCTGAGCCAGGCCAAAGAAGGGTACAAGACGGCTCTGAGAAACCTGGAGATGATCTCAGACGAGATCCACGAACGCCGGCGCAACTCAGCCATGGGCCCCCGGGGGCGGGGCGTGGGCGCCGATGGCGACAGTGTCGCCGTGGATGACATTGCCAGCTTCAAGATCGAGTCGGATGGCATCTCCAGTGAGTACACTTACAGTGCATAATGTTCTGGTCATTTCATTTCTGCGCTTGAAAACTGCAGAAACTGTTCTTGGATCAGCTGTCCTACATAGTGAGGCTGAACAGCCAGCCCCGCCTACTTTTCACTAGTAGTTGGGTACGGCACATAAACACCCTGTTGACTCTCCTTCTGACTTGTTCTTCAAAACCTTCGTAGGAATTCCTAGAAAACGCTGTTATTGGCATTGTGCAGGGAGGTCTTGATGTTTTCTAAGAAAAGTCATGGAGATTGTGTCCGGCTCCTGAGAGGGTTGCCTGTTTTCTAGGAATGTTTTCCTAGAGTTGGAACCTTAAAGGCGCACAGACTGTTTGGAGTTGACTTTATTGCCCTGCGGTGGTATCTAAATACTGTACAATACTAAATGCTGAATGTGTTCTTTGAAAGAAGTCTGTTCATTCAATTGTCTTTAATAAGACATTCCAGATTTTTAAAATGCCTGTATTGACTTTGCAGAAGATCCCATGATATGACAACTTAACAACGGTCATTGGACACACAGTGCTTAATTTGCTTCATCCCGAATCAGTCAATTGCTGAAGATACACACTGTGATGAGATTGAGGCTCAACTGTAGTCAGATGAAAAGAGTAGATGTTCAGAGCAGTGCGTGTCACTCACTGATCCACTTTCTAGTGTCCTGCATTATGGGCTGCGGGATGATGTTTCCATGGCAACCTCAGAGCCCTACTGCTGTCTGACCCACTCCGCCGCAATTTGCTAAGGTTATTGCTGTTGTGCGTTAACCTACATAAACAGCAATATGCTACAGTTGATGATTTGTCTTTCAGTAGATGTATTTTTTTATTTCACCTTTATTTAACCAGGTAGTCCAGTTGAGAACAAGTTCCCATTTGCAACTGCGACCTGGCCAAGATAAAGCAAAGCAGTGTGACACAGACAACAACACAGAGTTACACATGGAGTAAACAATAAACAAGCCAATAACACAATAAACAAATCAATGACACAGTAGAAAAAAAGTCTATATACATTGTGTGCAAAAGGCATGAGGAGGTAGGCAATAAATAGGCCATAGGGGTGAATAATTACAATTTAGCAGATTAACGCTAGAGTGACAAATGAGCAGTGTGTCTGTACTACCTACATATAAAGTGTGTCTGTTTCAAACTGTCCGATGGCAGTAAACAAAAGAATCAGCAATTTCCCATAGTTCAAAGGTCATTAAAACATTCCTTCATTCGCCAACCATGTTGGAATTTGAGGACTTTGACCCCAACACAGAAAATGGATCTCATATTAGTCTTGAAGTACTGTGTGTTTACACTCTCTCTTTCAGTGTAAAGTATGGCTGCAGTATTTCAAGAAGCCTCTCTCCCCGTTCTGCCCACCGTCTGTCTCCCTCGTTTGCTTTTTCTTCCTACTCCCTTTCTCTATGTCTCTCTGTCTCTCGCTGTGTGTAGTTTTTTATTTAGTGGATGCCACATTGATGCTCTGCATGTGCACTCCTCAGTTGTACAGTAAAGGCTTGTTACATCTCAACCACTCTTCCCCTCGGTCTCTGCAGTGACGTCCGAGTCGTTTGAGGATGAGACCTGCAGCAGTGCCATGTCAGAGGAAGACTCAGAGACCCGCTCCACCTGCAGCCTGGTCTCCTCCTCCCACTCCCCAAACAGCCCCCAGGACCTCCCCTCGCCCTGTCCCTTTGCCGGCTCCTCCTCTTCCCCTGCTCCCTCCTCACGCCCATGCAGTCTGGACCTTCCCAGCCCAGTCTCGCTGTCTGACTTTGGCCTTATCTCGCCGGTCCTGGGACCACGCAGCGAGTGTAGCGGGGCGTCATCACCTGAGTGTGACCTGGAAAGAGGTGTGTGTGTGCGCGGCCAAAAAAGTAAAAAAGGAGAGCTGGGTTTAGAGAGTGTGTGTGCATACTGTATGAGGTAGTGTGTACATATGCAGACAAGTGAAAAAGAAGAGAGATTGATGGTGTGTGTTTATTTTCAGTAAGACATATCGTCTTCTGTTTCCTGTCTGACTTGCACCTGAGCCAGAGGAGAGACCTATTAGTCATAGTGACAGCTTGCCTAGTGCTTAGACCAGAGCAGGTGCAGAGGCACAGGTTAGCAGTACTGCTGGGGGATAAATCCTAATCTCCACTGGGTCCCTAGGAGCCTGCGGAAAGTTTTGGACCAGTGAGAAAGGGTAACACGGGGGGGGGGGGACGACGACTCCCAATATACTTTATCTATCTCGATCACCAGGCTCACACAGCATACCTCTCTGTGTGTTTCAGGTGACCGAGCAGAGGGAGCGGAGGGTGAGCTGGACAATACTGTAAACAACAACAGCACCACCGTCCCAAACACCAACAAGACCACGGGCCTGGAGGTCCGCCTCAGCTTCCTGTCTCTTCGTTGCTCGCGCAACGTCAACTCCAAGAACACCAAGCGCGAACGTCAAAGCCGTTCCCAGACCCCCACCCAAACTGTGGTCCTGATCAACGGGGTGTGAAGAGGAAAGCTAATCCACAAGCTAACCCCATCACCGGCTTTGTGTGCCAACATGCTGTATTACCAGTAACCCCCCCCCCCCACACACACACACCATTCTACCCCATGAACTAATTAACTAATACTGGCTAAGTGAATGAAAAGTGGCTCAGTATGAGACACTATGAACTAAATGGTCAGTGTATATACAGTTCCTATGGATCATGATGATGAAGAGACTTAAGACCCAACCCAGGGTTGGTGATGTCATGAAACCACCACTTCCTATAGAAAGGACCTTTCAACTTTTGACATCCCACCCATAGCTTCCTCAGTCAGATTGGCTTCCCATAATTCCCTACTGAACTCCACACACATTAAGGACCGTGCTGGCTAATGTTCTATGGGTGGGGGCCCATGGTATATGAGGGGAAATGGGATAAACAGTGTTGTTTTTTTTACTGTGATATTCTCCGAGAGGGAGCAGCACTTCCAGACAAGATGTGATTCTGTTGTTGGTAAATGAAAGAATACACTCCTAGCTTCGACTATTAGAAATGGGGATTATTTATAAAACTTGATGCCACCTGTTTTACCAATACAGAAAATAGTAAAATACACAACATTGACAGCAATCTGTGTTATGCTTTTGTAAACGAAGAGCATGCATGAGGCCAGGATTTAAAGTCAGGATTTATAAAAAGGAACAAGTACATTTACGTAGTTCAAGTTTTGTGAATAACCCTCATGACTTGTAATATTACTCTGCTATATCCTCTCACAGATAGTTGATTTTTGAATACTCTCACCATTATGTAATCCTGTGTACGGCATATAGAGCCTATGGCAACTGCTTCATGTTACCATGGAGACCAAACACACACTACCTGCCCCTGGCTGGCATCTCTTCGGACCGCCCGTGCATTTGTCCAATAGGGGTCTTCAGAATTGGACTTAAAAGAACTGTATTCTATTGCTCAACTCACTTCCCAGTGATCTGTGAATCCATCTCGCCAACAGTACGCATAAAGCTGGACTTGGAATCGATTCCAAGAGTAGAATAATTGTGTGGGGTGAGGCTACAGTAGATATACCCTCCCCTCCTCTCTTCCTCCTGGCTCCCTCCATCCTGTGGTTCATCGGCACCACACTGATGTGGTGCCAGGGAAATGGGCCCCCAGACACCATCAACCATCTAGTTCTCCTTCCATCCATCTCCCTGTCATGGCATCCCCAATGACCCCGTACTGAGGGACAACGTACACCCACGGACAGTAACACTAAAGACATGAGCAATAACGCAAGGACAGAACTTTAGATAACAACATCTGCCCATGGACACTATCACATAGAGTTCCCTGTAACGGAATGAAAATGGCCAACTAGGTAATTCTCAGAATCTGAGGATGGTTTTTTGTCTTGAACCAATATTGAGGAGAAAGTGAAACTGGATGACAATGAAACTGATGATGGTGAAGAATGACAAGGTCTTTTGTGAAACTGACAGAATAGTTGATAGTGTTGGTTTCTGGTGGACAGTATCAGCTCCTGTAAGTTGTAGATCCATATTGGCTAAAGTGGCACACAGTAGACTGTCAGATGTTTGAGGTCTTGTCGTCTGTCTCAAATAGTGTTAAATTGGCTTCCTCTCCTGGTCTCCTTATGCTCCATGGCCACATGGGAAAGGTATTTGGTCACTGAGTTATGAGAAAAGCAAGCTATTGCACAAGCGTATGCAGTCTATTTGTTATTGTGAACGCTCCAGTCTATGTATGTACTGTACGTGTACAAATGTAATGTTGTATCGATGTTTATCTGTCACCCTCCGCTGTGGAATATAAGGATATGACCATGAACAGTCCCTGTCGTAGCCATTTTCTTCCATTATGTTAGAGTAACTTTCCATTGTGTCTTCACAGTTTAATGTGCCTGTTTTCTGAAAATATTCCATTAAAAGTGATGTTCACTGCAGTAAGCCTTTGTTCATTTCTTAAGATCTAACTGCAATGTAGATCAACTAACGTTGTGTCTTTTCCCCCCCTCACTAGCCTGAAATTCTTTGGTCAACCAAACTCAAGATCTTATTTGGTAAATGACCCAAATATCAGACAGAGATTTAAAAAAGTTATTCTATAAAAACATGTCAAATAATTGTAGATGTCTGTCAGAACCCTATACAGTAATTGACTAGCCTGTAGCCATTCTGACTAACTGGGCTATACTGGTATTTTCTTGGTCTAATTGCTGCAGATAAGTCTATTGCAACAACAACAAAAACAATCAGATCATTGTTTTCATCACCCTGGCTCCTCATTGGCAAACCTTAACATGCTTAACCACATTAGAAAAGTACCACTCATCTGTGCTGGGATTCCCCATTGACGTATAAGCCATGTGCTGCAGATTGTAGGGCGACAGGATTCAGAATGTTAGCAGGTTTGACATTCGCCACGGCTAAGCCAAGTGGAGATCTTTGGTGGCAAGGCAGCACAGAACTAGATTATAGGATCTTGTTTACAATAACAAAAGTTGAACTGGTTTTCAGATTTCTCGTCATATTTGCTTTCCTCTTGTTTGTCAGACACTTGACTTAGCAGTATTTGTCAGTTGTCAAATCTGCCTCTGGAGTTAAATTCCTGCCTTTCACCTAAACAATTGTTTTGTTCTCTCCCTCTCTTTACTGCACTTCTCTGTTTCTCCTCTACCTCTCCAGATGCCTCCCTCAGGCCTGGTAGTTTGTCTCTCTGCCCTGTGATTCTCCTTAGAGGTTGACCAGCTACTGCAAATGCAACACGCTCTGTTTTCAAATGCTCACAGACAGGAGGCAGGCCAGATCTTCACCAACACAGACAAAACATTTTCTGATTTCCATCAATGCTATGTTTGAATAAATCATTCCACATTTAGTGCAAGTTTAGCAAAATCATACTAGACTATTGCATTTGACATAAAGGGCAACTATTGCTGCTGTTTCCACTTAACAGTCACTGGAAGGGGAAGAAAACATAGAATTACATTTATGTAAAGAATGAAACGACAGAGCAGCCATTTTGTTAATGCAAAATAAGTCTACATGGTACGTGTGACTCCGCTCTTTCAGTAAGTCCACACTTTCATTAGTAACAATCTGTTTGAGGAGTGGGTCTTGTCCACAAGACTGTATAGCATTGACAAACTGTTAACAGAAGGAGAAACCGCTGTGAAGCGGTCAAGTCCTTGCTGAAGCGTAAACAAGAGACTAAAGATTGCAGATACGTTTCAAATGTTGTTTTCCACGTGAGTACCCACACAGTTGCAAAATTCTAGGAACTTTCAATAAATTCCCTGGTTTTCCAGATTCTTGGAAAACCAAGGAATTTCTTATAAGTTCCTGGAATTTTGCAACCACACAGACACAGGTCCTGCATGTCTGTCACACATCCTTATAAATGCCAGAGATTAGTCTTCATTCCTGTGCAACAGAGAAATCCCTGTCGTGGTGCGGTCTCCTGAGAAAGACAGTTGCAGTTGAAACGCCACCCTTCGTTCTTAGTAAATACCAGCACTGCCTCTTGAGTACCTAGACTGGCGGTCAACAAGCGCCAAGTAATTGAACATTGAAAATCATAAGTTCCATAGTTGTTGTGACATCATTTACTGTATCGGTCATTATGACAAAGGAGGAAGAAAGCACCTTCAACATTAGCTCTGATAGTTACTACTCAGTCAGTTAACATTTTTTGGAACATGTTCTTGCACACCTCAGCACAGAGGGCTATGTTCCATACCAAAAACATGTCCCTTTCCAAATACCCTTGATAATAATCAATAAAGTAATCAGTCTCTTTGGGGTCCTCCTGCAATTGTAACAAGTTCCACCCAGAGTCTAGGGAACAGTGAGTGTGTCCATGGTGTGAGCAAGTTATTCCTGGTGTCACCCCTGAATCCTCCCCCCTCTCCTTACTGGAGCTGGGAGACCTTTAGGGGCGTGGCGCTGCTGAAGTCCAGGAAGAAGGGTCCTTCCTGTTTGGGCAGGAAGGTGGTGGGGATGACATTGTAGATGCCAGCAGGGACATGGTCTGCCTCCATGTAGCAGAAACCACACCTACAGAGGGGGGGGGGGGGGGGTGTCACTATGGCTGTGTCTCAATAGTCTCAAATAGCACCCTTTCTAATCTCCATTCCTTCATAACATGTTACAATGCAGTCCACAGCCATTTCTGGACATTTTCTGTTTCATAACCCACTAAAAATGCATGCAATGTGTTCAATAGCAGAGCAGATTATCGGAATAATTTATAGAGATGATCTGATATTAAATACACATTTAACCTGCTTTAACCTCATCCACAGGATGGTCTAAATGTGAGGAAAATATTATGAATATCTTTACTTACAATTATTCCTGAAAAATCATTTCAGACGCACACAGCTGTTGTCATAAGATCTAACTCAAAAGGCATTCCTTTACGCAAATGTGCAGTAAGGCTAATTTCAGTACACCCTCAATCTTTGAACCAGGCTAACTCAATCAGCATAGACATCCCAGAGGTCAGATACGAGGTTCTCAGATGTGACCTGTGGGGAATGTATAGAATGTTCCCTAAGTGTTGTGACTGTAGCCACCACATTTAGGCAGCATGTCAGCGGCTTTGGAGAATGATGTGTCCCCAATATATGTTCCAACATTGGACTTTAACCTGTGCATAACATTTTATGATGGATGCATTCAAGTGGTCACCCCGCCTGTTTAAGTAAGAAGCTGAGGGACGGGCCTGGAGAAATGTAACCACTTTCAAATTCATAGAGGGAAAGGGGATACCTAGTCAGTTGAGCCATGAATGCAAGGACTGACCACAGATATCAAAATGATCGTTTCAATCATGTTGAGGCTATATAGTGTTTGTTCACATTTATGTTTACCAACATTGGAGTTAAACAAGCTCAGAGTTTCACAGTAGGAAAATGACACTCATACCCGGGTTGAAAATGGCCGATTTGGACACTGATAAGCGCCTACATTGAAACGCAGTGGCTGTACAGTAACATGGTATACATGAGGTCAGAGCTCAGAGTCTCCGCTTCATAGCTCTGACTGAGCCGTTTGGAACTTGAGCCCCTGCGCGCAACAAGATATTTGCCCCCATTCTATCCGCTAATTGGGCAAAACATTTTGTTGTCGGAGTGAGGAAAATGCTGTAAATTAAGAGGACTTGATGTATTTTGAAAGATTAAATGTTGATTATAATAAATACCGCTGATGTCATACAAGCCAAACACCCGTGAGCCCAAATGTGCACTTCTCATTACCATACGAAACGCATGTAATATACAGTGTCAACGTTTATGATCACTATGTTTAATGTACAAGATGACATGGCGTTACACCTTGGGATGTCCTGGACAGAATGAGCCTGTTTGTTGTATTGGGATTTTTTTGGGGCGGGCTGCAGACCCGGGCTGAATTGGCTGTGAAAGCCTATTGTAAAATGATATTTTATCATTTAATAATGCCCACTTGACCCAGATTGGGATTTGTAATGGATCGTTTTTGGATTGCGTAAACAACAGTTATTTTGTGATGGCGGGGATGCGGGGCTGTGTTCCAAACAAAACAACTACCAGTGCGCTTGCTCGGCACAGCTTGGAGAGCTCAAAAAAAAGCACCTTGTAGTTGAAGACTCGTCTTTTAGTCATAAAAGTGTATTGAAGTTACTTAGGAGAGGTGCGTAGACACTTGGAGACACCAGTTGGACCTCTCACTCAAACCCTTCATTTTTTTGTCTTATGTTGGACCTACCCCAATCCATTAATATCGTTATGTTAATGAATGAGTATTTTCAGATTTCATTATCAACAAATGCAGTAAAATTACAGTAAATGTAAAATGCACATCAAATCAACAGAATAATGTTTGAATTCAGTCGTGTCAGGTGAACTGTTAGATCCTCACCTTTAGTCTAATAATTTCCCCATAATCTCCAAACTGTTCCCGTTTAATTGCTACCATTGCTATGCATATGCTTTCCATATCTCTTCTGTAACAAATATTTCAATTTAGCCTTATCTATATAGGCCAATTCCCACAAGTGTAAAGGGTTAATATTAGGATTGATTCTTAACTAATCTGGAACTCAACACTATGTACTGTCCCTGAACACCTCTATGAACTGATAGACAAACACACTATCTCCTATGTTGCGTTTAACTCCTGTGAATCCTGGGTGTGTACCTGTAGTCTCCACTGTTCTTCTTCGGGTGGCCTGCAGGTCCTGGCTCTACTACAGTGGACACGGTCACCATCTCAAAGCCCACACTGTACTGCCTAGAGGGTGAGACCGAGACATGATAACAATAACACAAGCAACCAGAACCTGCGCTGCACTGCCTACGGAGGGAGAAAGGCAGAACCACATAACAACTACGCAGCACGTCAGATTCTTGGTAGGCCAGTACAATACAGCACCAACGCATTAAAAGAGAGAGAGAGAGAAGAGAAAGAGAGAGAGTATTTAGTTAGCAATGCTAATGACTGCAGACTGGAGGGAGAGAGCGAGTCATCTCGTTTTAATTCGGAGCACCAGATGAACTATTAAAGATGACCCCTACAGGATGATGTAAGGGAGTGTATGAACACTGGAAACTGACTGTTAGTCTGTCTGGTCACATTTACACCTGGCAAATGTATTCTGTGACGGCTCAAATTTTCTGGACATGTGATGACAAAGTCTCATTGGAGTCAGACTGTCAGACACAATGCAGACCATGCATATTATTTAAATTTAGCATTGTAGTCATTTTGCAGTCATTCTGTAGTCACCTCGGATTAGAGAAGGTTTGACAGACAGGATGAACACTCAAGTATTAAAAGTGCTGTGTTACAAGAAGACATTAATTTCAATGGAACCCATTTTATATCCATCAATTGTGATTGGGCCGTAAAGTGTCCCCACTGGGTGTAGTGCCCCCAGTGGTGTGGAGGGCCCCTGCAGTCCTCAGTGAGTCTTACCTGGAGCCTCGTAGCTCTATGAGCATGGGTCCTGGGCGCTCCAGGTTAAACTGGTAGATTGGGTTGTGCTTGTACGAGTCCTTGTAGTTCCCACAGCCCCCCGCACTCGGCCCCTTCCACTGGCCATTGATCTGCACAGGGAGAGAGAGGGTGCTTTCGCAATGTAAGATGGTGATTTTGTTATCATGCCAATAGAGAATGTGAACAAAGAGACAAGTGGAAGTAAATGTTACCCGTTTGGTATGAGTGAAGGGCGTTGGGATCTTGGAGAAGGAGAACTTGCATCCAGAGTAGACCTGTTGGAGGGAAACATCTATTACTCTGTTGGAACTGAATGAGCAGGGATGTGATCAGCACAACATAGAAACATCAGGAAGAAACTCCAGGAAGAATACTGGCCAGCTCTTATTCAGACGGAAGAAATCATGTTCAATCCATACCTCACGAGAACTCTTCTGAGTATGAGACTTAACGTCAATTCACTAATTCTCCAGATGATTTTTAAGGGAGTGAGTGCGCAGTAATTGATTCACAGCCAGTTTGCTGCTTGCTAAGTCAAGGCTAGAGATATTCCACTGGCGATTGGCTTTTCTCTTTCATTCTCAGAAAGACACACATGCAACTACTCTCAGGGTTTCTTCTCTTCTACGGAGGCCGAACATGTTGTTTTTGTGAGACTTCAGATAACAGCTCCTCAAAGACTTCAGCTCAGTTGGTAAGGGGAATTTATGAAATATAAAATGACCAAAAAAAGGTTTGGGTCACATGCTCACACACAGCCTTTTACTCATTCATATACAACAAAGTCTCACTCTCGCCATCTCTCTTTCACACACAGCAATTCATTGCAGAAAACTCACAAGCTCTCTTTCAACTGATATCCCAGTTCTGCAAGCCGGCTGCTTCATGTATAATTCTACATTCTGAAACAACTCAGATCTAGTTTAATATTCCTTGTGTGTACAGTATATGTACACTACCGTTCAGAAGTTTGGGGTCACTTAGAAATGTCCTTGTTTTTAAAAGAAAAGCAAAAAAAAAAATTGTCCATTAAAATAACATCAAATTGATCAGAAATACAGTGTAGACACTGTTAATGTTGTAAATGATTATTGTAGCTGGAAACGGCAGATTATATATATATAAGGCCCATTATCAGCAACCATCACTCCTGTGTTCCAGTGGCACGTTGTGTTAACTAATCCAAGTTTATAATTTTAAAAAGCTAATTGATCATTAGAAAACCCTTCCGCAAAATAGAACAGCTGAAAACTGTTGTGCTCATTAAAGAAGCAATAACTTCTTCTGAAACACGTCAGTCTATTCTTGTTCTGAGAAATGAATGCTATTCCATGCGAGAAATTGCCAAGAACCTGAAGATCTCGTGTCGTGGAAATTTCCTGAATTACTAAGTGAAAGGAGAGTTTACAAACCACACACCAGTCAGAGTTATACATAAACTTAATCTTCTAATTAAATGAGCTTCACCATAGCCCTGTGACTCTCAGATTAATTCAGTGTCTATAAATGAATTCTGAGTGTGTCAACATAATGGCAACTGAGATCTTTTATAGCAAAGATCCACCCCTCTCAACTCACAATGACGAACCACAGATAATAGGAACTTTACAAAGGGCCTTTTACTTGAAATAGGAGTATCCCATAGCCAGATAGCATTAGCTATACATTATTGTTCAGATTGTAATCTTGTTCCTGGTACTTCTAAGTTCCAAAGCATTACCTCGTCCAATGGCATAAATCAATTGTCAATTCTAGATACCCCCCCATCTCAAATACACGCCCTCCTGGATAAACTCACAGAGGGGAGTGACTGGTACACAGACATTGTGGAGCCCTTCACATGGTTTAACAGATACATTGGAAGACGCTGTTCAATTCTGACTTCTCCCTTTCTGATATTCTGCATATTACCAGACAGATAAAAAGACAAGCCTGACCTCTCCCCTCTCTGGGCCCCAAGTGACTTTTCCCTGGAGAAGAACGAGGAAAATGCAACTGCCAACATTATTATCCAAAAGAAGACATTCTAATGACAAATATCTCACATTATTATGTAAATAAAACATCTTATTTATCAATGTTACCTAACTAATTCTGATTCTGCTACGACACTTGTACAACGCTGTGTACTACTCCCTTCACAGAACAGCGCAAACTGGCTCTAACCAGAATAGAAAGAGAGGTGAGAGGCCCCGGTGCACAACTGAGCAAGAGGCCAAGTAAATTAGAGTGTCTAGCTTGGGAAACAGACGCCTCACAAGTCCTCAACTGGCAGCTTCATTAAATAATACCCGCAAAACACCAGTCTCAATGTCAACAGTGAGGAGACGACTCCGGGATGCTGGCCTTTTGAACTGTAGTGTATGTACACTTGACACTCATTAAGTGGAACAAGACTCTTCTCTTCTATCCTTCATCTCATGTGCCCTCACTCCATCTTCCCCCACTCCCTCTTGTTCTTCACCTCCACCATCCCACTCTCTTTTCTCATGCTCTATTGTGAGATGCTTGAGGCATTATGGTCACTTCTGCACCGCAGTACAACAGGATCACAGTGTTTACCTGACAGCGACAGATCTGACACTCAGGAGATGTACCTGACACAATAATGTGTGTGTGTGTCTCACCCTCAGGGTGTAGTTGATGGTGTTCTGCTTCTCGTACTGTGACACCACCAGTGTGAATGTGTGTGTTCCAGCGCTGGTTAGTCTCATCTTGGTCAGGTAGTGGGGGCTGTTGATCCTGATCCCATCGATGTAGGGGGGAGGGTCCGCTGAGGAGGAACATACGAGACAGTCAGAGGAAACACACACACATAGATACACACACAATTCCATGAGAAACTCACCAGGGTAGTAAACTTTCTTTCCCTCCGTCTTGTAAACCACCAAGGTGATGAACTCCTTGTTTTGTGCAAAGTCGTCCTGAACATCAAAAGGACAACAACAGGGTGATTATTGTTTCTATGGGAGAAAATGAGACATTGTCTGATACTGTGTGGTGGTGAACAGCCAGACAGACGGTGTGCACCTTGTCAGTGATGTGTCTGGTCAGCAGCACCCAGACAGCAGTGCCCCCTGCAGGACAGGTCACCTCCAGCCGGTACTGAGGGTTGTTGGCCAGGCTGTAGGCATCCTTCACAGGGCCCTGCTTCCCATCCCAGCTACTGCAGGGACACACACAACCAGAAATATACTTCACATATCAAAACATGTGTATTTTTTTTATACACACACAGTGCAATCAGAAAGAATTCAGATCCCTTGACTTTTTTCACATTTTGTTACATTATTATTATTCTAAAATATAATAAATAAATAAAAATCCTCAATCTACACACAATAGCCCATAATGACAAAGCAAAAACAGGTTTTTGGAACGCTTGGCAAAAAAAATTAAATACCTTATTTACATAAGTTTTTAGACCCTTTGCTGTGAGACTCCAAATTGAGCTCTGGTACAGTGCCTTGTGAAAGTATTCGGCCCCCTTGAACTTTGCGACCTTTTGCCACATTTCAGGCTTCAAACATAAAAGATATAAAACTGTATTTTTTTGTGAAGAATCAACAACAAGTGGGACACAATCATGAAGTGGAACGACATTTATTGGATATTTCAAACGTTTTTAACAAATCAAAAACCGAATAATTGGGCGTGCAAAATTATTTGACGCCTGAAATGTGGCATAAGGTCGCAAAGTTCAAGGGGACCGAAATATTTTCGCAAGGCACTGTATATCCTGTTTCCATTGATCATCCTTGAGATGTTTCTACAACTGGAGTCCACCTGTGGTAAATTCAATTGATAGGACATGATTTGGAAAGGCACACGACCTTCTATATAAGGTCCCACAGTTGACAGTGCATGTCAGAACAAAACCCAAGCAATGAGGTCAAAGGAATTGTCCGTAGAGCTCCGAGACAGTATTGTGTCAAAGCACAGATCTGGGGAAGGCTAGCAAAAATATTCTGCTGCATTCAAGTTCCCCAAGAACACAGTGGCCTCCATCACTCTTAAATGGAAGGAGTTTGGAAACACCAAGACTCTTCCGAGGACCCGCAGCCCGATCAAACGGAGCAATCGGGGGAGAAGGGCCTTGGCCAGGGAGGTGACCAAGAAGCTCCAGAGTTCCTTCTGTGGAGATGGGAGAACCTTCCAGAAGGACAACCATCTCTGCAGCACTCCACCAATCAGGCCATTATGGTACAGTGGCCAGACGGAAGCCACTTCTCAGTAACAGGCATTGACATCCCGCTTGGAGTTTGCCAAAAGGCACCTAAAGTATTCTCAGACCATGAGAAACAAGAGTCTCTGGTCTGATGAAACCAAGACTGAACTCTTTGGCCTGAATGCCAAGCGTCACGCCTAGAGGAAACCTGACACCATCCTTACGGTGAAGCATGGTGGCTTCGGGACTGGTCTATGAATGTCCTTGAGTGGCCCAGCCAGAGCCCGAACCTGATCGAACATCTCTGAAGAGACCTGAAAATAGCTGTGCAGCAACACACCCCATCCAACCTGACAGAGCTTGAGAGGATCTGCAGAGAAGAATGGGAGAAACTCCCCAAATACAGGTGTGCCAACCTTGTAGCGTCAAACCCAAGAAGACTCAAGGCTGTGATCGCTGCCAAAGGTGCTTTAACAAAGTACTGAGTAAAGGGTCTGAATTACTTAATGCAAATGTGATTTCTGGTTTTTATTTGTATTCAATTTGCCAAAAATTCTTAAAACCTGTTTATGCTTTGTCTTTATGGGGTATTGTGTGTAGATTGATGAGGGGGGAAAAATGATTTAATCACGTAACAAAACGTAACAAAATGTGGAAAAAGTTCAGTTTGTTTGAATACTTTCCGAACGCACTGTACTTGGTTATAGGTATAGCAGACCCTTGTGGGAGATATAAGAGGGCTGTTGTTGACTGACCTGTGGATACAGGAAGACTCTCTAAACAGGGCGGGGCTCCAGCTCAGGTAGATGACATCATAGTACTGGCACAGGTCCTCAAACGTGATCCAGAACACGCCGTTATCAAACTTCTGTGCGGTCTTGGGGTCAAAGTTGAGGTATTTGAGAAGTTCTGGGGTCCAATTTTTCTCGTCCCGTTCACTGAAGCGGCCTTTCCACCTCAGGTGGCTCCACGGGTTCTTCAGCTGCAGGAACCGCTTCCCCTGAGAGCCAGATCAAATGGCACAGAAGCTTAGCATGCAGGCAGAACACCATTAACGATGCGCAAAGTTACAAAGTTATAGTTTGTCTTATCTTGATTATTGTCCAGTCGTGTGGTCGAGTGATGCAAGGAAAGACAGAGTTAAACTGTAGCTGGCCCAGAACAGAGCAGTCTTGCTCTTCCTTATATTCAGAGGGCTGATATAAATACTATGCATGCCAGTCTCTCAAGGCACAATGCCTCTCCCCTATTTGACCTAGATAGTTTGTGTGTATGTATTGATATGTAGGCTACGTGTGCCTTTAAAAAAATATATGTAGTTCTGTCCTTGAGCTGATCTTGTCTATTAATGTTCTGTATTATGTTGTTTGATGTTTTGTGTGGAACCCAGGAAGAGTAGCTGCTGCTTTTGCAACAGCTAATGGGGATCCTAATAAAATACCAAAGACATAAATGGAATTGACCAGATACAAATAAAACACAGCATGCTATACTATGAGTGGTTATGCTGACAAGCTACTGTAACAACCATGAGTGGTTATGCTGACAAGCTACTGTAACAACCATGAGTGGTTATGCTAACAAGCTACTGCAACAACCATGAGTGGTTATGCTAACAAGCTACTGTAACAACCATGAGTGGTTATGCTAACAAGCTACTGTAACAACCATGAGTGGTTATGCTAACACCAACACTTACTTTGTGCTCCCGGATATCCAGGACAGCATAGGCATGCGTTGGCACAAGGCCCCACCTCTCGCCTTCCTCCTCTGTCATCACCCCTGTTGCTGTGGTGATTAGGACGTCGCCCCGGTGAAACCTGTCATCAGAGGAGGGGATGTGAGAGTACTAGGTCAGCTATCTTGGCTAGGAGACAAAACTTTGTGGTATTGATAACCATGTCTATTACCATCTGGCAGCAAAGGTAATCATGAAAAATCAATACCTGACTGGAGGATGGAATAGTGGCATTATTCGGTGTGTGTATCTTTTTGCAAATGTAATATGATTTGTGGATTCAAATAAAGTATTTAAACTGTGTAAGACTCTTAGTTCTATAGCTCTTAGTTTGAATTCTACAGAGCATATGGACTATGTAGGCCTTTAAGTGTGTGCATGGGTGAATTAATGAGTGTGTGTTTGTGTCTGCGTGTCTCACCTCTGGTAGAGCATGCGGAAGGTGTCGTCCTTGATGAATGACTGATTGTCTGAATGCATGGCGATACGCTCTGGGATCCAGCCAGTGAGTGCGTGCAGATCGATGTTCTACAATACAATAAGACAGAAAGAATAGAGATCACACTTTAGAGAACAGCAATAACAAGGTGGGGAACAGAACCAACTGTCCAATCACGTACGGTGGATGAAATGTGGAATTTAGCACACGGTGTGAATGAGGGAACTCGTTAGCTCTGAAACATTCGCTATTGGACAGAGCAAAGTACAGGGGATAGTACTAGTACTTTCACAGGGGGAACTCCCTCACCGAGTTGGAGCCGGGGAAGTCGTAACCTCCCATGACCTTCATGTAGGCCTTCTCTATGAGGGAGACCCACAGCTCGTTCCTGTTGCTGGAGTAGGAACACAGCAGCTCTCCATTCTGACCACATGGCAGGAAGTCGTCTATAATGACCTGCAGGGAATAGGAAGGGGAACACGTACAACAATTACAACCCATTGGTAGACACTGTCAGCAACATGGCAGCTTTACAGTGACAGTCTAGTCATTTAGAGAGTGAGGTTTGCTAGCTTATCTCACAATGACATTGAGCACCAGTGGACCCAGTTCCCAGGTTTTGCAATGTGTTACCTTCCTGGGCACACCGTTGATGTGAAGCTTCACCATGTACTTCCCACAGGGGTTATACTCTGGCTCCCCGCGCCGGTTCTGGGGGTAGATGATGCTGGTGATGAGCTTCTTGTTGTAGCGTCGCTCATAGGCAGCGCTGATGGCTAACGACGCCACAAACGAGCAGTCAGACACCACCGTCTAACGGGAGAGAGTAGGTGATCAACAATAAGAGTATGAGACTGACATCCGACCAGGATATACCAGGATGGGAGGTATATCTGTCAGTTTTATCCGTCACATTGAGAGGTATTCAGTTTAGAGCAGATTGTCCATAAAGTAGGTAATTCAAAACATACGTACAAGTGGCGCCATCTGATGATGAGTCAATTCCAATACACCTTAAATAATTCTGTATTTTACAGGCTACATTTGGGAACATTTTGGTCTTGATTATTGATAGTGAATATTGACGGCTGTGTGTGTGGCCGGACCTGTTTGATGCTGAAGCTGGATACAGATAAGATCATGGTGGGGTTATTGCAGATCTCGTCAGGGCGAACCCAGCGGGAGAAGATGGTTTTCTGCTTGGGAGACAGGGCCAGCTTGCCTAGTTTGTCCCTGGTAAGCATCCACAGAGAATAAAAAGTCTGATGTTTATCACAAATTAAAAATTAATGCAATCAAGTGGCACTCCAGATAGTATATGCTTTCTGGTTGCTGGTAGAAATGTATTATGTTTGTATTCTACAATCCGCACACCCACTTACTAAGGAACAAGAATATCCTGACTTACGAGAATGGAACAGGAAAGGCAAATCTCTCCTTCAGGTCCACACTCATGAAGGGGACGAAGGGTATGCTGTTGATCTTGGACGTGCTCCTATGTAGAAAAGCGGAGAGGAGAATCAGGAGAAATGTAACGTGTGTACCTTACCCAGCAGATGAAAATGTAGATGCGAGTCAAACCTGAACCTTTACCAAACAAAGGTGTGTTACTGCCTAACCTTTAGAAAAACAAGTCACACACTGGCATTATGCTCCTAGAGAAATGGGGATTATTATGGAACCACAGATCATTGCTTCTTGGGAGCCTAAACTCAATGTGTTGACCATGTTCTATGATTCTATGAGTCCAGATATATCCCAGTCTGCTCACCTGAGCACCTCTATCTCTTCTGAGGTGTAGCGCTGACCCTGAGGCTCGCTGGACTGGACAGGCCTGACTGGCTGGGGGCGGTCCTGGAGAGAGAAGTCAGGCCCCAGGGGGAAGAACTGTCTGACGGGACAAGGCCCCCCACTGGGTTTGGCCCCTGAGGGCCCCGGCCTGTCCTGTGGCGACTGGGCTAAGGGACTGGCAGACTGGGACTCCTTCAGCCCCTCCGCCCTGGAGAGAAACAAAGGGGTTGGTTGGTTGGTCGGGTTGGTGTTCCTTGATCAACAGTGCATTTGGATATACAGACCCCTTGACTTTTTCCAGATTTTGTTAAGTTAAAGCCTTATTCTCAGAATTAAAAATAAATGAATCCTTATCTACTCACAATACCCCATAATGACAAAGCAAAAACAGGTTCAGAAATTTTGCACAAAAAAATAAAAAACTGAAATATCACATTTACATAAGTATTCAGACCCTTTACTCAGTACTTTGTTAAAGCACCTTTGGCAGCGATCACAGCATCGAGTCTTCTTGGGTATGACGCTACAAGCATGGCACATCTGTATTTGGGGAGTTTCTCCCATACTTCTCTGCAGATCCTCTCAAGCTCTGTCAGGTTGGGTGGGGGGTGTCCCTGCACAGCTATTTTCAGGTCTCTCCAGAGATGTTCGATCAGGATTCAAGTCCAGGCTCTGGCTGGGCCAGTCAAGGACATTCAAAGATTTGTCCCGATGCCACTCCTGTGTTGTCTTGGCTGTGTGCTTAGGGGCGTTGTCTTGTTGCAAGGTGAACCGTTGCACCAGTCTGAAGTCATGAGCGCTCTGGAGCAGGTTTTCATCAAGGATCTCTCTGTACTTTGATCTGTTAATCTTTCCCTCGATCCTGACTTGTCTCCCAGTCCCTGCCACTGAAAAACATCCCCATGGCATGATGCTGCCGCCACCATGCTTCCCCGTAGGTGCCTTTTAGCAAATTCCAAGCTGGCTGTCATGTGCCATTTACTGAGGAGTGGCTTCCGTCTGGCCATTCTACCATAAAGGCATGGTTGGTGGAGTGCTACAGAGATGGATGTTCTTCTGGAAGGTTCTCCCATCTGTCAGAGTGACCATCGGGGTCTCGTTCACCTCCCTGACCAAGGCCCTTCTCCCCCGATTTCTCAGTTTGGCCAGGCAGCGAGCTCTAGAAAGAGTTTTGGGGGTCTTAAATCTTCCATTTAAGAATGATGGAGGCCAATGTGTTCTTGGGGACCTTCAACGCTGTTACTCTTCCCCAGATCTGTGCCTCGACACAATCCTGTCTCGGAGCTCTATGGAGAATTCCTTCGATCTCATGGCTTAGTTTTTGCTCTGACATGCACTTGCAACTGCGGGACCTTATATAGACAGGTGTGTGCCTTTCCAAATCATGTCCAATCAATTGAATTTACCACAGGTGGACTCCAATCAAGTTGTAGAAACATCTCTAGGATGTTCAATTTCAAGTCTCACAGCAAAGGGTCTGAATAGTTATGTAAATAAGATATTTCTGTTTTTTATTTATAATACATTTGGGAAAATCGCTTTGTCATTATGGGGTATTGTGTGTAGATTGATGAGAGTTTGTATTTATTTAATCAGTTTAAAAATAAGGCTGTAACGTAACAAAATGTGGAAAAAGTAAAGGGATCTGAATACTTTCTGAATGCACTGTATACAACACTAGAAATTTAGAAATATTACACTATAGAGAGGAGGGGAGAGTGACCTCCTTACCTATCGAGGGCCTGACGAGCCAGCTGCTTCAATTTGCCCTGCAGCCCCTGGTCTGTCGTATCATGAGACTGTGAGAAAAGAAAGTAGGAGAAAAGGAGTGAGGGGTGAGTTACATTTGACACCTGCCACACATTATGTACCCTAGAGTCTAGGTCAAGAGGGATGTCAGTACATACAATGAAGACTGGTGGGTTCATGGCCTAATCCAAATAAACTGTTCTTATACTCATTCCTGACTATACCTCCATTGGACCTGGTGATGACCCAGGAATTAACATCCTGTATAATGTTTGATACAGTGGTCTGAATAGCAGAGTACAGCTCATTTTGTTGTTGTTGATTTGCTCACTACAAGAGCATCGGTGGTGAAAGTTGCCCCTGTAGTCACACAGCAGGCCTAAAAGAAGCCTGGGCCTTTCCTGAGCAGTCCCTACCGTCTGGATGCAGAGTTCCACGGCCTGTGTGTAGAGCTCGATGGCCTCGTCCCCATTGCCCTTCTCATCCTCCTCAAAGGCCTGGGTGACCAGGAAGTGGGCGCGCTCCAGATCCACCTGCTGCTTGCTCTTCAGAGGGTCGCTACTTTGAGCTTGAACTGCATGGGGTAGAACACAATGGAACACTAAAAATATATATTTTCAAACACACTGGATAGGTGCAGTGAAATGTTGTTTTACAGCCATGGTAGTACTGTGCCCCTGGAGCAAATAAGGATTAAGTGCATTTGCTCAAGGGCACCGACCAATTTTTCAAACCAGCAACCTGGACATTTACATAAGTATTCAGACCCTTTACTCAGTACATTGTCTTAGCACCTTTGGCAGCGAATACAGCCTCAGGTCTTCTTGAGACACCTGTATTTGGGGAGTTTCTCCCATTCTTCTCTGCAGATCCTCTCAAGCTCTGTCAGGTTGGATGGGAAGCGTCGCTGTACAGCTATTTTCAGGTCTCTCCAGAGATGGCTCCACCTGGGCCACTCAAGGACATTCAGAGACTTGTCTTGGTGGCTACAAACTTCTTCCATTTAAGAATGATGGAGGCCACTATGTTTTGGGGACTTTCAATGCTGCAGAAATGTTTTAGTACCCTTCCCCAGATCTGTGCTTTGACACAATCCTGTCTGGTTTTTGCTCTGACATGCACTGTCAACTGTGGGACCTTATACAGGTGCCTTTCCAAATCATGTCCAATCAATGTAATTTACCACAGGTGGACTCCAAGCTGTAGAAACATCTCAAGGATACACCTGAGCTCAATTTCAAGTCTCATTGCAAAGGGACTGAATACTTAGGTAAATAAGCTATTTCTGTTGTTTTTTCAAATACATTTGGAAACATTTCTAAAAACCTGTTTTTGCTTTGTCACTATGGGGTAGTGTGTGTAGATTGCCGAGGAACATTTTAATGTAATTCATTTTAGAATAAGGCTGTACCGTAACAAAATGTGGAAAAAGACCAGGGGTCTGAATACTTTCTGAATGCACTGTAGGCTACTCACTGCTATGCTTTATGAATATGGGTCCACTCATTCTGGCTGGACTATGAGAGTGAATGAAGTTGGATCAGAAGTGGTTATTGAGGATCACCACTTTCCCTACACTGTTGAGTTGGACTCACCAGCATTGTGCAGGGCCTGAACCCGGTCCAGGTACTCATTGACTTTATCCTGGATGCCCTCCAGTTTAGACCCTGCCATGCCGGCGTAGATCAGGGCTTGTGCCGCCTCCTAATATCACATACAACACCAACATTATTGCTTTCAAAATGACAAATTTATTTTTATGTAGCAAAATACAAGCGTGTCTTAACCATGGGTCAAGTACCTCTAAGATAATAACTTACCCTATATTATTTGAGTTTCTGGATATCCCTTAAAGGCTGAATACATACCGTTTGTTACACAGGTGTAAACACTGGAATGCCACTTCTAAAGGCTAAAAGTGCATCAGTGATCAAGTCGTCTATTCCACAATGGTGACGATAAGATGCAGGTGAAAGTAAAAGTCAATGTGGAGTGCGGCAAATTATTCCACAACCTCCATTTCAGAGTCTTTAACGTTACCTTATAATAGAAGACCGCTTCGTTGTATTTTCCATTCTGGTCGCAGATGACAGCAGTTTTGGCAAATTTAACTGCATCGTGCTCCAGTGCAGTGCAATCCATTTTGTTCTAACGTTTTTTCATACGCCTTCATACAGCCTGGAAAATATGACTGTCCCTGTCATTCGTAACTAACTTTAACAAGCTAGCGGCGTTAGCTCGCAAACCGAACTTGATAGACCGTCAGACAGCTAAATCAAAGCAATGAGTTACAGTTACAAAATTTGGGTTTTTAAAATAAGATTATCAAATGAATGAAATAGAAACAACCGCCTTGACAATATCCGTAAAACATTATGATATACAGCTAGCAAGTAGACGAGCTACTTTCTGCTCGATAACAACAACATAAGTAATTTCCATGATTTAGCTTCCGGGTAGCTCCAACTATGACGAGAGCTTTTACCCTCCAATCCAGTTGGTGGCAGTATTGCGCCATTGATTGATGTAAATCTCCAGTTCACGTTGAAGAGTATTCATGATCGAAACATAACACAGTACAACTCGACGTGCAACGCATGTTCATCGTGAGTTTTACGCACATTGGCGTTGTTAACTAATGTTTTGACTGTGTCCCTCGTGAGATAGCGGTGTGTGGATTTGAAATATGACACTTAATTAGTTTCAGTCGAAGTTCAATTTCCTCCATGTGTGTGAAACGCATAGACTTGCATTTCCTACTCAATCAAACTGTGTGCATGCTTACTTTGTTGTTCCTTCAGTCAACACTTTAATGCCCTAATTTATCAGTCTTTTGTGAAAAGATGTCGTTTTGACAGATTTTGACACAACCTAATCTGTTATTTTTCGGTCTGGTGAAAGACTTCAGGATGAAACAAGAATATCAGGACCTTATTCTGCAGGAGTGTGGTGCAAAGGCTCTGCGTGTTGGTGACAAAATCCAGACGCTGTGGAGCGGCTATGGCCAGATTGTGAGGGTCCATTTAGATGGCTGTGACCGCCCCTCTGTCGTTGTCAAACATGTCATGTTCCCAAAGGGGGCTGAGCACCCTGGAGGCTGGAACACAGACCTGTCTCACATGCGCAAGGTGAGGTCCTACCAAGTGGAGACGCACTGGTACCAGAACTACTCCACCAATGATGGCTGTCGAATGCCAGCCTGCCTGGCTGCTTGTTCATACGGGGACGAAAAGCTGATCGTTCTGGAGGACCTGGATGTGGTGGGCTTCGACCAGAGAAGAACCAGCGTTAGGGACGCAGAGATGAGGGCCTGCCTCAGCTGGCTGGCCCACTTCCATGGCCTCTTCCTGGGGGTGGTGCCAGAGGGGCTGTGGCCCGTAGGTACCTATTGGCACCTGGAAACACGCCCTGACGAGCTGAATACCATGGACGACGCCCAGCTCAAAGCAGCTGCCGGGGAGATTGACAGGATCCTCAATGAATGCAGCTTCAAGACAATCATTCACGGAGATGCCAAACTAGCCAACTTCTGCTTCTCTGGGAGTGGACAGGGTGTGGCGGCAGTGGACTTTCAGTATGTGGGCGGAGGCTGTGGGATGAAGGATATTGTCTACCTCCTGGAGGAAATAGAGGAGAAACAGCTTGAAAAGAGGGTTCCTGGCCTGCTGGACTACTACTTCACAGAACTGAGGGCATCAGTAACCAAGCAGGTGGACTTTCCTGCCCTGGAGAAAGAATGGAGGGAGATGTTTGCCTTTGCCTGGACAGACTTCCATCGCTTTCTCCTGGGATGGATGCCAGGACACCGGAAGATCAACAGATACACTAAGCAGTTGACTAAAGAGGTGCTGAGGAAACTGAAACGGTGACTTAAGCCTCTGCCATTTAGGCTCATCAATCACCTGCTGAGTGGACTGGATTGTATTGAGGGATGTAGATCAGAAAAACTGATTTGTTGTGTGTGTTGTTGGGAGGAGAGCAGAAGATTGATTTATTAGGCAGACTTTGAGCCCAATTATTGGTATACAATCAAACAATGCACTGAAAAAAGTTTTCCAACAAGCTAGTATGTTTTAAATTACATTTAAACTTACTTTAGCAGTTGTCTGTGCGGCTGGTTCTTCAGCTGCTCGAAATTTGAGACAATATTCACTGAAGTTTTTACCAGACTATTTAGAGCACAAGTACTGAAGTATACATTTCTATCACCCATATGCACATAACCCATGTAAACACCTGTTAGTATGCATCACGTGTATGTACTTTAAATCGGTTTAATAATACTTTACTGTGGATATGTACAACAACAAGAAATGGCCAGTTGACAGACCAACACTACGGACAATCGGCAGTTCAAATATAATTTTATTCAACATTTGACAGACAAGGGACATTTCGTTTTTTTTCTATGTAAGTGTGTATGGCATTGCCTACACAGTTTAAGGAATTGCCACGTTTCGTGACTAAGCTGCAATTTGATATCTGCAGATAAACTTAATAAAGCACTTTTAATTCCCACCTTGCAGTGTTTTGGTTCTGCATAGCTTGTAAGAATGAGAACTTTTAACCATTTCCATTGTATCCATATTATTTACCACGAAGAATGACACATTCCCTATGCTTTCTCTATGGGGACAAGTTAACAAAAACAGACAACCAAAATGTAGTACCACAGTGCATCAAGTGTGAAGTGTATTTCTCTTTCCTTTATCTGCACGGATGTAAAATAGGTGCTGGATAGTTGAAGGCATCTCCCTGATAGCGACCCACAATAGTACTTTCACCTATTTGGAATTTTCATATCAGTGCAGATGAGATGGAGTCAGATCCAGCCAAAATAACTGTAGTTAGTGACATATTGTAATCAGCTGTTGCACACGAGATCCCCTAAAAACACCCCACTTCGATACAGCTATGACCAAAAGTGATTTTCCCAAACCCTTTTCCTAACCTTTACCTAATTCTCCTAACCTAGTAATTTTAGGAAAAGGGTTAGGATTCGTTAAAATGCTCTCCTAACCTGCATCGAAGTGGCGTGTTTTTAGGGAGTTCCCAAATGTATCCCACTGCAGAAGAGTTTTGACATATGCCACACCCCCTTTGGATCAGCTGTTGTATAGAGCATAATGGTAATGGCGTCTTTTTATAGGCACTAACTCCGGCATGGCTCGTTGGCCAAAGCCTATGGGGAAATTAGATATACATAGCTCAAAAAAATAAAGGGAACACAAACAGGATGGCACATCAATGCGAGCCTTTGGCAAGAAGGTTTGCTGTGTCTGTCAGCGTAGTGTCCAGAGCATGGAGGCGCTACCAGGAGACAGGCCAGTACATCAGGAGACGTGGACGAGGCCGTAGGAGGGCAACAACCCAGCAGAAGGACCGCTAACTCCGCCTTTGTGCAAGGAGGAGCACTGCCAGAGCCCTGCAAAATTACCTGCAGCAGGCCACAAATGTGCATGTGTCTGCTCAAACGGTCAGAAACAGACTCCATGAGGGTGGTATGAGGGCCCGACGTCCACAGGTGGGGGTTGTGCTTACAGCCCAACACCGTGCAGGACGTTTGGCATTTGCCGGTGAACACCAAGATTAGGCAAATTCGCCACTGGCGCCCTGTGCTCTTCACAGATGAAAGCAGGTTCACACTGAGCACATGTGACAGACGTGACAGAGTCTGGAGACGCCATGGAGAACGTTCTGCTGCCTGCAACATCCTCCAGCATGACCAGTTTGACGGTGGGTCAGTCATGGTGTGGGGTGGCATTTCTTTGGGGGGCCGCACAGCCCTCCATGTGCTCGCCAGAGGTAGCCTGACTGCCATTAGGTACCGAGATGAGATCCTCAGACCCTTGTGAGACCATATGCTGGTGCGGTTGGCCCTGGGTTCCTCCTAATGCAAGACAATGCTAGACCTCATGTGGCTGGAGTGTGTCAGCAGTTCCTGCAAGAGGAAGGCATTGATGCTATGGACTGGCCCGCCCGTTCCCCAGACCTGAATCTAATTGAGCACATCTGGGACATCATGTCTCGCTCCATCCACCAATGCCACATTGCACCACAGACTGTCCAGGAGTTGGCAGATGCTTTAGTCCAGGTCTGGGAGGTGATCCCTCAGGAGACCATCCGCCACCTCATCAGGAGCATGCCCAGGCGTTGTAGGGAGGTCATGCAGGCACGTGGAGGCCACACCACTACTGAGCCTCATTTTGACTTGTTTTAAGGACATTACATCAAAGTTGGATCAGCCTGTAGTGTGGTTTTCCACTTTAATTTTGAGTGTAACTCCAAATCCAGAACTCCATGGGTTGATTAATTTGATTTCCATTGATAATGTTTGTGTGATTTTGTTGTCAGCTCATTCATATGTAAAGAAAAAAGTATTTAATAAGAATATTTCATTCATTCAGATCTAGGATGTGTTATTTTAGTGTTCCCTCTATTTTTTTGAGCAGTGTATATATATTTTTTTAGATAAACAGTGAAAAAGTCTACCGTAAACACAGGCTTCGATTTTACTAGTTTTATTCTATGAGATCATGTTCATTAGCTAACGTCACTTTTGAACTTTGAAGCATTCATGTAATCACAACAAGCATAAAAGGCATTCATTAAGGTCAAGTTAAATGACTATCTCAGAACAAAGTCGCTCTGGATAAGAGCGTCTGCTAAATGACTTAAATGTAAATGTAATGTAACAAAAACGTGTAAGATCTCCTTAGCCTATGTTAATCTATATTCGAGTGACCACTAACAATGAAAATACATGTTCTCAAAGATGGAAGGCAGGTGGGAGGAGGCGAGATCAGGTGGGAACATTCCAGCCAATGAGAGGGCAGATGTATGACAACAGGCCATAGAGACAGAGGACTCTTTTGTATCTGACTTTAAAGTACCCCAGGTTGAGTCTTCATACCCATAAAACCTAGCGGTCAAACAAGGAAATGGTTCCAAATCGCTTTTCAACCATTCATTTTCCCCCATAGGGGTTTTAGAAAATATTAACGGCCGTGTTTCACGTAGGTTTATCCTGGAGTGACATTTTGATAACCATGTAAATCTCTCAAGTCTAGGACAAGGTGCTTTTATCAATATATTAGAATGTATCAATATATTAGAATTTAAACACTGATGTGGCCATCATAAAGAACTAAATGCCACGATGATCTGAACGAGACTGCCGAACAGTGGCAAAAGTAAGAATCTCTGGATTAACTATCTAATGTTAGCTACATTTAGTAATGAATAAATGTCTTCACAATTGACACTTCTGTGAGCTGTCTTGTGCAAGTTTTAAATTGACAAAAATACCTGTTAGCAAAGATGTCAGCTAGAGATGACGTGCAGGATCTTGCAGGGATGTTTAATCTTGCATGATGTCTAATTAGCATTTTAGAATGAGTAAATAGAGCCGAATATATTGATAAATCACCTTGCATGATATCAAAACGTCCGACCAGGTTAAGCCTACATGAAACACAGCCCTTATTTTAAGTGTTTCTAAAATGACTTATGGGAAAAATGAATGTTGGAAAAACCATTACCATTAGACCACTAGGGTATTATAACACCTCCGCTGTGGGGCTCTATAGCGTCTGACTGCATGGGCAGCGCCATTGTGACCATCTCCATTTTAAAGTAGTACATTTTCCTTCATTGGCGGATGAATCTCACCCCGTTGACTACTTTAAAATGGTGGTAGTCCTCAATGGCAATGTCCATACTAAAACGGGTTATATCCATGATGAGTTTGCTCTGACAGGCACAACTTCAAAGTTGCTGAAATGCCATGTGCTTCCACTTAGTGCATTTGAAACAACCTAGCCATTATGAAACTTCTACTCGATCAAAATATATTATAGATTTACACTTACTTTACTGTTAAGGCACTCATAATTTTGTAATATCTTTGTTATTTTTTATTAAAACACCACACAAGATTGAAGCTAGATGAGTGGTAGAGGCCACAGTGTGTGTGGCTTCCCCTCCCCGAATCCTTCCTTCATACTGTATGCAGAAACAGAAATGGTATCCATGAATGAGTTTCTCTGACTAGGGAAGTAAAACAATAGGCTTAATTGCCAAAATATCACTAACCATTTGCGGGGAAAATGCTAAACTGACCCGAGATCAGCATCTAGGGGCAATTTCCCCCTACTCCACTGCAGCCCAACAGATTATGCTTAAACAGGGTTATTCCAATCCATTGGTAGGTCGAAAAGTTATTACACTGGTCTTTAAGAAGTCATATTGAATTACAAATCAGTCATCCTGCGGCGCCCCTTTCAGACTGGACCTCTGACTCTTCTTCTCCTTCTGGCCCATCATACGGTAAAGCTTCTTCTTTGCCTCTTGAGCTTGTCCTTCTCCGCCTTGCTCCGCTGCCGCAGGAAGTCCTTGTGCTTAGCGTGCTGCACTGTGTGCACTTTCTTGCTCTTGTAGTTGTGCACCGTGCTCAGCGCGTTGAGCAGCGCCGCCACCTGGTGGACAAGAGAGGGCACATGCTCAGATTTCAAATGCAGTGTCATTCGTGTGTGTGCGCGTCAGGGGCAGTCATTGAAGCCACAAATGTTCGAGGCTGATCGCGGTACTGCAGGCATTGTTGGCAGAAAAAAATGGTAGTCTTCATGGTCCATCTTACTGTAAAAAATCAAATTCTAAGACAATCATTGTACCAATAATTACTTTAATACACCAGTTGTATGTCCTTGAAACTATTTTAAAATCTCACACAGCAGAAATTAGTTGCTAATGGCAGCCTGCAGTACCTGGGTCGTCCTTCAACTGGAGTTACTCAATGAGGGAGCAGCACTGTAACTTAACCGACTTAAATTTGGCTTCAATGTGCTATGGAGTCTTCACATAGGAATGAATGGCATCCCGTGATCAATGGCTTTGTCCATTCATATATACCATTATTGGTGTGTGTGGATGCCCACCACATATTATGAGGTGGCGACAGTGTGTAGGTTTTTGTTACAGCCCAGCCTTTACACAGATTTAGATCATCTAGACCACCATTTGTTGAATCAAATGTGTTAGTGGTGGGCTAGAACAAAAGTCTGCACCTCGGCCAGTCCGGTTTCTAATAAAATAAGGTGGTGATTTATGTTTTTCGCTTTCACAGCATATTAGTACATCAGAGATAAAGAGAATGAGTAAATCTGACAAACATCCCAGAATCCAATGGGATTTTTCATCATCGTTTCCTTAAGGAGACCCTTACCTTCCTCTCGTGGGGCTCCCGTATGACAGCAGGCCTCTGGAGGTCCTTGTGCTGGTCCTGTTTGGGCTTGCTCTTGAAGGGCAATGCCTTCTACAGCTCCTGGGGGATGTGCAGCTTGTTGAAGTGGCACTGCGCTCGCACCACCGGCTACCAAGAGGGGAGAAAGGGTCAAGGGTTAGGTCAGAGGTTCAGAATCCAATCAGACCAATAGTCTGGCTTCGATGCCAATATAACGCAGAGACGAAATCGAGTGGCCTGCCTCCAAGAAGTGGGCCGCATCTGGATAAGTCAAGTTTTTACACCTAATGGTGCTACGATGCTCTGAGACACGTACTTTTCATTCGCGCTTTGTTTTACCTACATAATGTTTACCACAAGGACAAGTTATAAGATAAATAACTGCCTTTTGTTGGGATCAATTTCCCTGTTTCTGGGTGTTTGAAGGATCTAAATTCACAAGTGCCATTGCATTGAGCACAGCCATTACATTTGTAATTTCCATCCAGTAGGGGCGCAAATAGACGTTGTTCAGGAATATCTTGGGTTGGTAAATCAGAGTTTACCAATTGGTCTCAGATTTCTGCCCCGCGAGAATACGACCAAGGGAAGGTCCGAAAACACATTACCGAGACTGTCATCAGATTTTAGGATGAGCACTTTGAATAGCGGGTAGTTAGAACGCAAGAATGCGTCTTTTTGCGAGACTGACCTTGAAAAAGGTCATGTCTCGTTTTCGAATTTTCTCAATGGAAATATTAATCTGAACATTCTTGTATCGCCTCTCCTTGAACTTTCTTTGCGTCTCAGCCATATTTCTGTCGAAATCGGACTGTTTTTTGCAAATTCTTTTGATTCGACAGAATTGGCTGTAGGGCAAACTATTTGTCAAGGGAAGTGGGTGACAACTATCAGCCCTCAACAAACTGTTACGATCAGTAGGCTTCCTGTAAAGATCAGTGTATCTTCACACAAGATCAGAAGATCAAGAAAACTGATTTGACGTGTATCAGATTGCATAGTAAATCTCAAATGCTCAGAACAGGAGTTAAGAAAAGCATGGAACGCCTGGAGCTGTTTTGCATCACCCCTCCATAGAACAAAAATATCATCAATATACCGTTTCCAAATAATGATGTGAGGCAAGAAAACATTTTTGAGAGGATTGAAAATAGACTTTCTCCATATAACCCACATACAAATTAGCATAGTTAGGAGCCATGGGGGATCCCATAGCAGTACCTTTCGTCTGAATAAAGAAATAATTTAGAAACATGAAATAGTTATGCGTGAGTACTATTTCAGCCAATGTCACAATGCATGCACTGGAAGGTAGTTCATTAGGGTCACGTTGCAGAAGACAATGTTCCATAGCTTCAATACCGCCCTCGTGTGGAATATTACCAGTGTATAATGACTCAACATCAAAAGTAACTAACAAGGTATTCTCAGGGAGAGGATCAAGAGATTCAATGATAGAGATCATACTGCTGGTGTCCTTTACAAAGGAGGGGAGCTGTTCTTCGAGTGGTCTAATAAAAAAAGTCAACAAAAGTAGATAGAGGGGCCGTTACTGCATCAATGCCCGCTACAATAGGGCGCCCTGGAGGTCGTGTAACATTCTTGTGTAATTTCAGCAAAGTATAGAAAGTGGCAATTTTAGGGTGTTGAATAACCAAAAAAGAACATGCTTTTTTGGCTATCTGACCAGAACTTAAATACCCATCTAGCACAGACAAGATAGTATTCTGAAATTGGGAAGCGTACCTGATTACACATAGATGTAGGCGCATTGGCTTGTTGACATAAATGTACCCATTTGGGGATCTGTTAGTATTTCTGATTGGCTTAACGCACCACAACGAATGAGCTGTGGAGCATCTCAAAGTCATGTTTTGTTTACCTCAAACAAAGTCTGTTTTTACATCCATTGAGAATGACAATTCCTGTGTTGTGAGCTCACTGGTGCGGGAAACTGTGGTCGTGTCTACACTTGACACGTACATTTGACTTCTGCTATCAGAATACAAAAGACCACATTGAAAAGACTGGTCGAGATGCACAAAAGTTGCTTTGTGGTCCGATTGTGTTTAGATCAAACTGACCACTTCAGAAGGTTGTCAGGCTGCATTTTGTGCAGATTTCTCCTCAGGTACAGTCTCAAGAATACTTCTGTTCTGGGACCGAGGCACCTTTTCATTATAACGTTGGAGTAAATACGTTCCTAGTGTGTGAGTAACGTGTTTTCTGGCCTCAAATACTAGCCAGCTAGCTAATATTTGGAACAAAAAATGTTTGGGCTAGAGTTATGCTAACCCGTTTGCAATCCCTTTTAGCGTTGCTTGTTAGCTACAATAGTTATCTACTGCCATCAGTTGTTGTGCTACAATAATTTGCCTATTTCACCGTTTTTAGAACGCATACTGGCATTTGAATATAGCGCGGGAATAGGGAATCCGGACACGTTTAAATGTAGGTGTAGATGCACGAGTACAGAATTCCGTGAACAGAACTCTATGATCAGAATACTAAAGCTGCATGAACTGTCAAGTCTAGACACGGCCTCTGTGCCCAGAATATTTTATACAAAATTGCAAGGCACGTCAGGCCGGACCTAAGTTAATACAATGTTTCAAGTTCGTTGCAGAAAGGCCACGTGAAGCCAATGTGATTGATATGATATTTATTTTTATCAGGATTATTTTCTACCTGCGGGCTGCAAGGGTTTTATTTGTTGGCTTTATAGGCTATTTTTACAGAATTGTCAATGGCAGAAGTTACTTTTTAGGTTCATCATTTTCATTTGGATAGAATTTTGATTAACCACATGACAATGATTTAGAGATACGAAGTCATTATTATAAATAAAATGAAACTGTTCCATGAAAATGTACATATGAAAACCATAACTGGCATGCAGATCAGTAGAAATGGTAAGATACATTTGTATTCCACATGAGAAAGTTTGCTAGCTCCTCGTACAGCCTATTACTGGCAACTTCAGGAGAATAATGGCAGAATCTGTAAAAGCCAGTAGGAGCGGGACGAGGATGGTCTGGTCAGGTTAAGATTCTTTCTTCTGGTTATCTTGATCTCTGGCTCCCTCGAGTCATGTGTCTTACTTCTTATTTCATCAAACAGTGAGTTTAACGCATCAGACAAGCTCAATGCATATATAGTTGATTTTATTAAAAGCATATAGGGTGTGTATATATATATGGAAAAATACACAGTTTCAAATTTGGACCAATCGATTGGTGAAAAGAACAGACAACTTTCGGTCTACCAATATTTGTTTTAGTCGGGGACAGCCCTAAATAACATATACTAGGAGCACAGGTAACCAATATCTACAAACATCTACACACAAGAGTAATGAACAACATGAAACAGGATCACAGGGACGCAATGTGTAAACACACCCGGAAGTACTAGCTAGGAATATAAAGGCAGTATTCCGTGCAAATTACTGTAACGTCCATAGAAGTTTCCATGGAATGTGCAATACAGAAACACAGCTAACTGAACAGTGCTAGATGCCTGCAGTTGAATTAATTAATGAATTACTACACTCAAAATGTAACATTTCTTAGATTGTTCCCAAGACCTCAAGTGTGGTCTCCTGAAATGGTATAAGCATTGTTGTGGACTTAAAACATTCTGTTTAAAAGAAAGTGTGAGAGCGAGTTTAGGCCTATGTACCCACTTCCCAGGCACCACTACATCACTGATTTACGGCCAATACTATTCCCACTGTACATAAACGATATTGGTTCCTTAGTCAAAAACTGTAAACTACACTTACGCTGGTGACATTGTGCTGTACTCTACCTCCTCTTTGAACCAGGCTATAGCTGATCTGCAGACTGCTTTAAAATGTCATACAAAAGTTGTTGACCACAAACTGGTACTGAATGCAGCTAAAACAAAGTATATTCTGTTCCCGGAGCTCAGACATATCTGCACGCTGAATGGAGCACGTCCACTCATAAATACCTTGGCATTTGGATCGATGACAAGTAGTAATTTAAAACATGTAGATGAGCTAACGAAGAAACAGAATTAAGATGGGCTTCTTCTACAGAAACATTGTGCCTTTCGCGTGATAGAATAAATAGTTCAGTTGACTTTCCGTCACTGTGATCTGTATCAGGAAGTAGACTGGCCATCATTGGCAACGCAGAGAACATGGCCTTCTCTTAATTTATAAAGCGCTCGTGCAGAAACTACCATACTACATCGCTCCTGACCTACAGAAGTACAAATACCTTACTCGCTCACAGTAATTCTTGAAATCCCTGTTCTCATTAGTGATTTAGGTAAAACAGCCTTTAGTTTTTACGTGCCACATACACATTTCAGAATACCCTAATATTGGACCGTTGCCTTTCAGACATTTCAGGGTATTGGTAAATTACACCTTTTTACAGAGGAACGCATGCGTTTTTCAAAATAGATTTTTGTATGTTTCATGCTCCCGTCTTGGATTGTTATAATTGTGTCAGGCATTTGTGTGACTCAGGGCTCCCTTGCAAAAGAAACATCGGTCTCAATGGGACGTCCCTGTATTTAGGGTGATATTTCAGACACAGTCAAGGAGTTTGTTCTTGAACTGGAAGTCCAATTCACTCTATTTCAATTTAAATTAAATAGAGCCTGACTCGTTAACCCTTCACTTACCTGCAGGTAGCCTACATTCCCCTCGCTGGCACCTAGAGCCCCGAGGATGATGGGATAGTGAGGGTCAAAGTTGGTGACAAACTCGCAGGGCAGGGAGGGGATCTCCAGACGGACATACATGCCAGGTCGGAAGCTCTCGTACTGGACCCGTGTCTCATCATCCACGTCCTCAAACTCAGCCCGGTTCAGCTAGGAAGAGGAGAAAGGTTTAGAGATTGTGGTGAAATGAAAGGCTCAGTGGGTTAGAACATGGTGCTGTCAACACCAGGGTTGTTGGTTTGAATCCCACACGGGCCACATACTGAATATACTTTGATCTGGTGGTTATGTAGGTGCAAGTAAGTTTACCACCCTGTTCACTCCCCAATCCAATCAATTCAGGTCTGTGATTACGCGCAGTGGTTGAGTGGTAACACTCCAGCCATGTCACATATGCGAAGCTCCCCACTGGAGACAATACCTTGCATCCAATGTTCCCTCTAAGCTGTGTGTGCGCGCAGCCGTGCAGAAGAAATATGAGAGCGCACAGAAGCTTGAGGTTGAACATCACTCAACTTTCTACAGTTTTCCCCTTTGGTTAACACTACAACATTTCGCTCTACTGTGGCAATTGTGAACGCATCAACGCAATACTAGCCACTTTCAATGTAATGTACCGAAAACAGAACTAACTGCAAGATTCCGTATGCAAAACTAAATATGCAAGATATTTTCTTGGAATGGGATTCTATTGCATTGTCAGGCATGACTCCGCATTATTCTACACGGACCGGTGCGCCATAGCCAATCAGAGCTGCAGTAGGCCTATATGCAAATAGCCATTGCCATATGGATCTGTGTCATTCACTTTCAACTGTACCGTGTTCAGGCTACAGTATGAGCGGTCTTGAGTAGATGCGCTTGATTTGAGATCAAAGTGAGAGCTGCATGTTGCCACGTGTTCACAGTTGTTCATATTTTTGGCTACTTAGTGAGTTATTAGCCCTGGTATAGCTCATTTATAGTCAACAATGGGGGAGTGGTTCCTTCCAACAAGAGCACAAAATGTGTACATTTCTAGCCATCTTTGAAAAGCAAGTCAGGTACTGAGCTTTTTAATCTCTTAAAGGGGAAGTGTTGGATTTTGAGACGGTCTTGAATAGGTAGCCAATAAGCAGAGTGTAGCATAATTTGTCTGATTCTCTGGAATAATGGTATGGGAATAATATTGAATTTGTGTTTTTTTTGCATAAAATAAAAAGTTTCAGTCACCTCCTTGGATAAACAGGTTAACTTCAAGCCTGCATGTAAAAAAATATATATATACACAGTTGAAGTCGGAGGTTTACATACACTTAGGTTGGAGTCATTAAAACTTGTTTTTCAACCACTCCATAAATTTCTTGTTAACAAACTATAGTTTTGGCAAGTCGGTTAGGACATCTACTTTGTGCATGACACAAGTCATTTTTCCAACAATTGTTTACAGACAGATTATTTCACTTATAATTCACTGTATCACAATTCCAGTGGGTCAAAAGTTTACATACACTAAATTGGCTGTGCCTTTAAACAGCTTGGAAAATTCCAGAAAATGATGTCATGGCTTTAGAAGCTTCTGATAGGCTAATTGACATCATTTGAGTCAATTGGTGGTGGGACCACGCAGCCATCATACCGCTCTGGAAGGAGACGTGTTCTGTCTCCTAGAGAGTAATATACTTTGGTGCGAAAAGTGCAAATCAATTCCAGAACAACAGCAAAGAACCTCATGAAGATGCTGGAGGAAACCGGTGCAAAAGTATCTATATCCACAGTAAAACTAGGCCTATATCGACAAGGAAGCAAGGAAGTGTCCACTGCTCAAAAACCCCAATAAAAAAAGCCAGACTACGGTCTGCAACGCACATGGGGGAAAAAAATCGTACTTCTTAGAGAAATGTCCTCTGGTCTGATGAAACAAAAATATAACTTTTTGACCATAATGACCATCGTTATGTTTGGAGGAAAAAGGAGGAGGCTTGCAAGCCAAAGAACATCATCCCAACCGTGAAGCACGGGGGTGGCAGCATCATATTGTTGGGGTGCTGTGCTGCAGGAGGGACTGGTGCACTTCACAAAATAGATGGCATCATGAGGAAAGACAATTATGTGGATATATTGAAGCAACATCTCAAGACATCAGTCAGGAAGTTAAAGCTTGGTCGCAAATGGGTCTTCCAAATGGACAATGACCCCAAGCATACTTCCAGTTGTGACAAAATGGCTTAAGGACGACAAAGTCAAGGTATTGGAGTGGCCATCACAAAGCCCTGACCTCAATACTATAGAACATTTGTGGGCAGCACTGAAAAACGTGTGCGAACAAGGAGGTCTACAACCTGACTCAGTTACACCAGCTCAGCTCAGTAACTCAGTTACACCAGCAGAGGAATAGGCCAAAATTCACCCAACTTATTGTGGGAAGCTTGTGGAAGGCTACTCAAAACATTTGACCCAAGTTAAACAATTTTAAGGCAATGCTACCAAATACTAATTGAGTGTGTGTAAACTTCTGACCCACTGGGAATGTGATGAAAGAAGTACAAGCTGAAATAAATAATTCTCTACTATTATTTTGACATTTCACATTCTTAAAATAAAGTGGTGATCCTAATTGACCTAAGACAGGACATTTTTACTAGGATTAAATGTCAGGAATTGTGAAAAACTGAGTTTAAATGTATGTGGCTAAGGTGTACGTAAACTTCCAACTTCAACTGTATTTTTTTTAAGTCTAATGGAATGTAGGCATTGAACACCACATATTGGCTGCTACTGTAGGCTAAATGATAGAACAGCTATTTCCATGCTAAAATGTTCTCCATTGTTTTTGTATGATCTACATTACGGCCTACATTATGATCAAATAGCCACAGTAGGCTACTTGGCCACTGTTAAAACAAACTTAAAGCGGGTACAGCCTCAGGGTGCACAGTAAACGTGCACTGGAAGTTCAAAGTTCAGCAGACCTGAAATTTGCTTAGTGACTACATTTTTTAGGGAACATTGCCTGCATCCAACCTTCCCACAGTTTCTCCCACCTGACTGTAACCACCACTCATTTCATAACTGTCTAAATGAAGTGTCAAAATACCTATACAAAACTTTTTTTTTTTTTAATCTGTGTTTGCATCAAGGACAAAGGAGGCATTTATGAAGTAATAAAACAGGGCAAGAGACTTCTGCCTCCTGTCATATCAAACATTTACCTATGACCCCATAACCCCTCAACTCTGCCTGTTTTTGCAGCTCCTCCTTGAGGTCGTCAAAGTAGGTGGCGTCTCCGTCGTCTTACTCCGTGTCGAAACGCTCCTTCAGCCGCCGTTTCTTCTCCAGACGCTTGTTCTTCTGGGTCTAGTCGTCCACCATCATCAGCTTCTCCTCCTCTTCATCATCATCACTTTCTTCCTTAGCTTGGTCCTTCTGCTTGCCAGCTTTCCCCTTGTGCACTGCCCCTGTCTCCAAGTCCTCAAAGTCAACATACAGCTCCTCTAAAAGAGAAAAGAAGAGTGAGTTAGCAAGGGGGTGATAATGAACAGTGGGCTTCTGCTATAAATGTACATAGCCCTGATGGATTGGGACTACTCTGTTGGGAATATGAGCCCATATCCGGAGCACATGAAAATAATTTGAATTGGGGAAGATTAATTTCGATGTGAACACAGGAGTCGACCTTTACAGATTGCATTTAAAATGGGACAGATTGCAGTTATAACGCACTTAAGGAGAAGACCAAGAAAGTCATGAAAACAATGCCAACATTATTGAGCAGCAACTCCTTACCATCCTCTTTCAGCAATGTAGCAGCATCTTGATCGTCTTCCCATTTCCCCATCACAAAACAGTCCCGTATAGAGTCCAGCATCTGAGGAAACAATATTTATGTCAATTAGAGGAAACAATATTTATGTCAATTAGAACAAAAATATTCTCAATAAATTTAATTCATCTCTTGAATTGATGGAAACTAAATTATATTGACCCCAACCCAGGTAAGAATATGAAATGTATGGATGCCTCCATCCATAGCTCCATCTAACATCTTACTTAATGCCTTTCTTCCAACTGTTGGTCCTTCCACACTTTAAAATGTCCAGTGCCAAATAAGGTGTGCTAGTGCTGGGTTAAAACAAAAATGTGCAACCCTTGGGGAGAGGAAGATAAACCCTGTAGTAAAAGAGATGGGACAAAGGAAAGGGGCGCTACAATATGGTTTTGTAAAAGAAATCTACCTCTTCCAGGTCCCAATTGCGAGCGGCATCGGGGTCAAAACGGGAGCAGTCCACGCCGTCCGCACGATGCTTCTTGCCCTTCTCGGGGCGACTGACTCGAAACAGCCCTCCCAGCTCCTCTTCATCCTTCTCTCCATCACGATCATCCTCTGCCACTGAAGGAGACAAGCGTAGTCAGTCAGAAATCAAGGCTAGGCAAAAACAGAAGCAAATGGGGCAAAATAGTCCAGTAACAAATGCTCATTTTCATTGCTAAACGTTTTGCTATAGTGTGCATTAAAGAAAAGACTAGTGCCCAACAAACAAGACCGCCATGACATTAGGATGAAAGGGAAAATGGCAGTAAAATTAACAGCAAAAAATTATAATATTGTTACTGAAACTGAGGAGGAGACGTTACCTGTGCCGTACACCAGTTTACGCAGGTTGGGGGCGGCGCGCTGTTGCCGTAGAAACGCCTCCGACGCTTTCTGTTGCAGACCCTCCTTCCACCGCAGTGCCCCTGAGAAACATGAGGTGGGTTAGGATCAAAGGTCAAATTAATTATTGATTCCAACTTAAGTTCTTGTTCCATTTGGCCACTTCCCCTCCCCATCAGTATTCACAAGGCGAAAGCAATATGGCAGACCGAAGCACGCATTCTGAATGTTAAATCGACCCTTAGCTCCTAGGCACTCCTGTAAATTTAATACGATTGGATAGGTCATTAGATTATCACAAGACAAGAAACCTATCCAGTCCTGTCAGATCTACAGGCGTGCCTAGAGAGTAAGGGCTAGGTTGGTTTTGAATTCAACAGACAACTGTTGGAGTAAGGTGCATCCATCACAATATTGCTTACACCAGTGTGTGCAGGTTTTTGTTCCAGCCTGACACTAACACACCTGATTCAAGTAGTCAACTTGGTATTAAATTCAGAGCAGCATTATTGAACAAAATCTGTGGACCCTGAAGAGGTAGTATAGACAAGAGGGAGGGGTCACAATGGAAATACGCTGAATTGACCGAATATTACCTGAACTTTCATAGCACAGCTCTCCTCCCTCCATCTCCTCATCTTCCTCTTCCATTTTGGAGGTGGCATTTGACTTCTTGCTTTCTTTGCCCGAGGCTTTGTTTTCACAGTCATCTTCTATTGAATCACTCGCATCCTCCTCAGAGCAATGACCCGAGTCTATTGGTTTGAGATCACACTTTTCCACTGCACCGTCTTCTTCATCTTCTTCCCCCTCCGAATCACTTTCCTCTCCTTCACTCTCCCGCTCTCCCTTCCCCCCTTCTCCTTCCTCCTCCTCACTCATTTCCAGCTCATCCTCACTGTCTGCAAAGGCAGGTACCTCCACCACTGTCTCTTTCTCCACTTTCCTTTCCTCCATCTTGTCTCTTCACCGGAGGGATGGTCTTTATTCCTTGCTTCTCTTTTGGTTCAATTCTGTCCTTTGCCTCTTTCTTCAAAACAGTTTCTTCTTCTTCCCCTTTGTTTTCACCCTCATCCTCTTCTTCAGACTCTCCTTCCTCATCCCCCTCTTCGTCACTGCTACCTCGCTGTCATCATCGTCATCTTCCTCTTCAGTGAAGACAGCCTTCCTCCTCTCTCTCTGTGTCTCATGGTCCCAGACTAGGCTCTCCTGGGGTCCTGACGTCAGCCTGTAAGACAAGATGGAGACCAACACAAGTCAGAGGAAAAAATGTATATAATTTTCTTTATTCCTTTATTTAAGGGTCCACTTTTTATTTCAGAAAATAACAAAACGGCAGCCACTTGGTTTGCTATAAAGTTGAGGATTAGGACTAGAGAAATGTAGCGACTCTCAAAATTGCAAGGACTGACAGATTTTAGGGCTGCGACTCTTGACAATTAGTCGAACCAATTTTAACAATGAGGCTGTGTCTCAAATGATTCCAGTGGCTTTCAAAAGTAGCGCACAATCAATATATGGAATAGGGTGTCATTTGAGATTTCCAAGATGTTGTTGCGCGAGCGTCACTCACCCGTTCTCCTCCTCCACTTCCCCGGGGGTCAGGGCAGCCGCCCCTGTGAATAGTGACACTTTGCTGGCGGCCATCTTGGCATCCAGGGTGGTGTGTGTACCGATGAGGGATTGGACCGACTCTGTGGTGGGACGGACCTCCTCCTAGTGGACACGGGACATAAATGACTGATTAAAGGAGCGTGTTACCAAAATTACATTACAAAAATCCTCTGGACATTATCTAGGTTCAGGGGAGAGGGAATTTTCAATGGCCCATGACACTTTTGGTTTAGTACACTCATTACAACAGTCTCAAGCCATTGTATATAACAGGAGTCAATTATATTCAGGACTTCCATATCACATCTATCAACTATCTGACTTTGACCAATAAAAATACTTTGAAACATTTAACAAAAAAACAATGTATTTTCCTTTTTTGAGTCTTACTGAACATGGCCCAGGGGTTGGAACTGACCTGTTCTTGATTGACGTGGCCGCCGGGCAGGTCGATGTACACTGCGTCCTTATCGTACATGACCCCCCCCGACCCCCGCCATGGGAGCTTAGAGCAGCCGCTCCTTCTCGTTCAGCGCCCTCTTCTTCTGAGCTTCAGGCAGAGCGCAGGGGTCTGGCAGGAAGCTGATGTCTGCCACTGCAAAGTCCCCCACACCTGCAGAGGGTGCCATCATGTGTTAGGTTTCAAACCAAATTGCCAAATGTTAAGACAATATAGCTTTCAGAATCAATGTTTTCAAAACCCCACTTTTGTACAACTGTGTAGGAGTGAAACATTTCCCAAACACACCACCGCAGTAACCACATGCTGTTTATTTGCTAAATACATAGGTGAATGTGAATAGTGCATCTCAATATGTACTAGGTGTGAGAGTATTGATGCAGTATTAAATTAATCTCTTCTCTACAAGTTCGTGTTCCTCAAAAGGGCTCAGATTCTTATTTGCTATTAACCCAATGAGCATACATACCAGGGATATGGACCTGGCCTTTATTCTTCAAGTATGTCCCTCTCAGGTAGCCATAGAGAGATACAGTACGATCACACTTGGGGTCCACCCTCACCATCTCAGGGTCCGTCAAATCCTCCATGCTGTGTAGATGGCGAGTGTGATCGGGGAACAGTGAAGGGGTACAGTTCAACAAGAACATTTGAAAACGGAAGCAGGGTGCTAGGATCCATCGCTCACAGGCTCACAGTAATGTTTATGGTTTGTGTGTGTGTTGTGCACACTTGCGTAAGTGTGCACAACACACACACAAACCATAAACATTACTTCTATTAGAAAACAGCTCTGTTACACACAACCATACATGGCACCATTCAACAGCAGCATAGCATTTACAAAACAATAATAGCAACATACAGTACACACCACAGCTCGGGTACTGCTTCTCCCTGGTAGTTAATTGGTTTGATCCATGTCACTTTCCCTACTCTGAATCAGTTCTGGCTACGTTCCATTACAAGTATATTGCTCTAAAAGGTCTGGACACTCACCGGTCGGCCACGACGTAGGGATGAGATTGCTGCCACACCAGCGGGCGGAACTTCATGACGGAGATGAAGCGGCCCAGGTTCTTGACCTCCTGGGTCTGGTACTCTCCGTACACCATACCGGACAGGTAGAAGAGTTTGGCACCCTGTGGAAGCAAAGAGGGGACATGGAACACTGTTCAGGAAAGGGACTTGTGTTGGATTAGGTTCCGTATGTCTTGTTTATGAGATTGTTAGCCTTTAGAACTATAACACATTTACAAGCTCTGACAGATAGTGTGCACTTTTTTAAACGTCTTATCAAGACAAGCCTAAGAAAATCACAAGTCAACTTGTCACTTCGATAGCACAAGAGAAAAAAGCTGAGTCGCAGGATGGATGAAGGGGACGTGCAGGGTTGGCACAGACTAGCCAACGCCGCTAATTTAACTCCTAGGTTTATCTAGCACATAAGAAATATCTCAGCTCTTGCCAAGAAATTAAATATGAAATGTGCTAGCTATAGATTGTATATATTTAGTTACAGTATGGTGTTCAGTTGTTGTATCTTTTGGTATTATCCATGCTCTGTACCGTTTGAATATATTTGTGAAAACCAATAAAAATACTTCACAAAAAAACCTGCCAAACCAACTCCATCATCAAATTTGCTGATGACACGACGGTGATAGGGCTGATCACCAACAATGACGAGAAAGCCTACAGAGAGGTGGTTAGAGCCCTGGCAGAGTTGTGCCAGGACAATAACCTCTCTCTCAGCCTCAGAAAAACCAAGGAGGTGATCGTGGACTACAGGACGGCTGAAGAGGTTTGGCTTGGCCCCTCAGATCCTCAGGGACCTTTACAGGTGCAACATTGAGAGCATTCTGTCTGACTGCATCACCGCCTGGTACGGCAACTACCCGGCCAGAACCACAAGGCTCTACAGAGGGTGGTGAAGACTGCCCAGTCATGCAGGCAGCAGGACATCTACACCAGGCGGTCTCTGAGGAAGTTCGGAAGATCGCCAAGGATTCCAGCCACGGACTGCTCTCTCCACTACCTTCCGGCAGGCGGTACCTGAGCATCAGGTCTCGGACAAACAGGTTCCGAGACAGCTTCTACCTCCAGTCCATAAGACTGTTGAGCAGCTAACCCTAAGCTGTCTACCTGCAGAGACCCATCTACCTGTACAGACCAGTCTACCTGTACTCACCTGCATTTTAAGAGACTATTTGCATGGACTCACTTACTCACTCTTACACACAATTGCTAATACGATTTATGGTGTGAAACCAAAGATAAAACGTTTCTCATTCTAATTCGGGGCTGACCTGGTAGACCTCAGTCGAGAAGCGATGCTTGAGCCGCTTCTTGGTCTTGCGAAGGGTCTTGTTATTGCGGAACAAGTCCAGGTGGGTGAGCACGCCCATGATGCGCGGGAAGCCGTGCACCTGGCAGATGTTGAGGAACTCAAAGGTCTCCATCTCAAAGCCGAAGCTGGCGTCAATGAGCATCAGCACCTGGTGGACCACAGGGATATCAGTCTTTAGCTCACTGATATCCCCACGTCAAGTCTATTTTTATTGTCTGGTAAGGAAGTCTGGGTTCAATTCAATTGTCTCATATGTCCATCTCAAATGGCAACCTACTTGCTATATAATGCACTACTTTTGACCAGAGCCATATGGGTCCTGGTCAAAAGTAGTGCAACATGGGCCCTGGGCAAAAGTAGTGTACTATATAGTGAATAGGATGTCATTTGGGACTCACAACGTCACTGTACGTACTCCAATATCATAAGAAGTACAATTCGATCTAGTTATCGATCTCTTTGAAATTTGGACATTTTGGCTTCAACTACCATACACAAATTAACTTACCAGGTCAGCAACCTTTGCCAAGTCAATCATTGTATTGATGTCATTGCTACACTCAATGAAGGTAAGACGCCTCTTCTTTCCAAAATAGGAAAATTAAGATGGTGGTGCGGCGGCATTAGCACACAAGGTAAACACAACACATTACATGACAGCTTTGTGGTCACGCAAGGTAAACACAACACAATAAATGACAGCTTTGTGGTCACACAAGGTTGTATTCACTAGGAACTAAACGGAAGCAAACGTGACAAAACGGGGAGGGACTACCTTAACTTTTCCAAGAAGTGCTTGTTTCCATTTTCGGTTGCAAATTGCATTGCTATGGTGTGCACTAATGAATATGACCTAACTGATCTCAATACAGTAAGAAACATCCAAGCTCAGCTCACCAGAGACGATGGTCACAGGCCCGCAGATGTCCCCTAGTTTCTGCCATGTGAAGTTTTTGATCAGACAGCGGATGAGGGTACTCTTGCCCACCTTAGGGGGTCCTACCACCACCACCACTATCGGGGGAGGCTCTAAAGGGGTGCGGTCCATCAAGGGTATGTGATGCTTCTTGGCCTTTAGGTCCTGGGCTCTAGGAGAGGGGGAAAGAACAGTGTTTATAGTTTCCTACAATGTTGAACTGTGTCTGTCTGCACTTTTTGTGCTGCCTCCTCTACAATGCTTTCCTAAATCTCAATGTCTGTCCTTCTGTCTGAACCACTCAAGATACATGTTAACAGCATTCACTCCTATGGTTATTTCTATGAAAACCACAGATTAGTGTCACAGTAACTAAAATGACAACAATATACTATGTAAACCTTGTGAAACAAAACAAAATAAATGCTAAAAACATAAACATGAAAGCTGATGGTGGGATGATTTTTCATGTAGTGTAGTATAGTGGGGCATGTATATGAATGCTGCTGACCTGTGGAAGGTTTGGCCATATGCACTGCTGACTGGACCGCAAACGCTTTGGGGTTCCTCTTGCGCTCGTCATCTCCAGCAGGAGTTCCCAGCTGCTTCCTGCTCTTCTTCCTCTCCGCCTTGGGCCCGCTGTGCTTCTGCTGGTGCCGCTTCTGTTCCTTCTTTGGCTCCTTCCCCTCCATCTTCTCCTTTCTGAGAATCACACACAGGTCCGAAACTGAAGCTTGGAGGATCAAATGTAGCTTTGCCTTATACACATCCCACTTAATTAGGTGCTTCATGTAACAATCATTTAGATAGTTCCAACTACCTCCCTGTATGTGAGTGAACTACCTACAGTATGTCAAGAAATTTGCTATTAACAACAGGGTCACTCAACTCATGGAAATCTGAAATAAGTATGAGTAAGAGGTGATGGCTTTGTCTGACAATGTAAAAGTAACTGCAGCAACTTGGTCTATGCTACACATTGTACAAGCATTTTACACAGCTCACAACATAGCTAGTAGGACCGGGACGATACCAATATAGCGATACTCAGCATCATAGCAAGGAAATAAAAGGCAGATTTAACATATTTCGGAAAACAGTCCTAATGTTGGAAACAAATATGTTGTCATCCAGAGTCATATTTATGTATTTTCCAAGCTATAGCACACTATTTTACATACAGCAAGTTTTTAAAGGAACAAAGAGTTACCAGCTTCATGGTTTCATTTTTGCCATGGAAAAAAGATTGAGATATTGGTATTGTCCCAGACCCAATAGCGAGTGGGTGTTTTGGGAGCACCACTACCTACAATCAACTACATGTAACAACATTATCATAAATTGTTTGCCTCATTTAACGACCATTAAGTCAGTCGTCTTCGTGTTACGACATTTACTCAAGTTTTGAGTCTCTTTTTGTAACTCCGTAAAGATAACCTGAGTGTTAATACACTAACTGCATGTCCAGCTAGCTATCATGCAAACAGATTTAGCTTGGAACTCATTTCAACCTAAGCTACAGTTTGCACGCCAGTTAACGTGATATAACTTAACAATGCATTTCCATTACTGGGCATAACATGCTGACCAACCGTGCATCCGTCATCCATTGCGGGCAAGTTGATTTTCTTCACCCACGCCAGAAGCAAACAGGACACACAGGTTGAAATATCAAAACACATTGAACCAATTATATTAAATAATTTGGGGACAGATCAAAAATCATTAAACAATTATGGCAATTTAGCTAGCTAGCTTACTGTTGCAAGCTACTTTGTCTTGGGATATCAACATTGGGTTGTTATTTTAACTGAAATTAACAAGGTCCTCTTCTCCGACAATTAATTCACAGATAAAACGGTGAGACAAATTAGTTTCTCGTCATCTCTCCTCTTTCCTTCAGGATTATTTTTCTTCTTTGGACTTTGGAGGTTGGCAAACAACTTTACAGAGCATTAACACACAGATGAACTGAGTATGGACCACAGTTCATCTTTCAATCAGCCACGTGGGTATATGCTCCTAAAAACCAATGAAGAGACGGGAGAGGCAAGACTTGGAGCGCGTTAAGCATCACAAATAGAACCAAGTTCAATTTTAGCGCCTTGCCACGCAGACACCCGAGCAGTGTGGGTGCAATGATTGAATAACATTTATGTTATTTATGTACATTTATTGCAACACACGGGAGCGGTGGTCAGCATGTTACTCCAGACAAAACGTCGCCATAGATTTTTCAACTTACCTGTCCTTGACAATACTTTCTTTGTTCTTGTTTCAGTGAAAATGTCTGTCTGGTTACAGATGGTTCTCCAAAAAAACAGAATATTCAGAAAGATATTACATCCATGTTTTATAGCAAGTGAGAAATGCATATTGCATGTGTGTACATCTTTGTTTTGGCCGAAATGTGTGATGCGCTGCCAACTACCTCTACAAGTGGCCAAGGCGAATAGAAATGACTAGCTCCTGCAAAGATGATGGGAAATGCAAGATGTCTGGCAGCTAAAATGGCGAAGGAACACCTCACTCGGTGCAAAATGTGGATATAATATATTTCTGAATAATCTCTGTTTTTTGGAGAACCACCTGCAACTGGACAAAATAAGATAATTTCTTTGTTCTTGATTCAGTGAAAAAGTAGCGTTAACAAAAATCTGACTATGGCAATATTCTGTATAAACTCAACTCTAACGCCCAGTAATGGAAACACATGATTAAGATATGACATCTGGCATACAAATTGTAGCCAATTGTTGCCAAGTACCTCAACTCCTCCATGGTTGAGAGCAGACTATAGTTTTTAAATGAACCTATGTGCATCCTCTGTTGTTGCGTGCCTTTGCTTGCTGAAATCCATACATTTTAATAAAACGTTAATCAAATACAACCACTGACTGTGAAATACTAAGAAAGGCACGCAACTTAGGTAGACAGGATTAAGAATGTACATTTTTTAAGTATTGACGCATAGCGACTCAAAGGAGTTGGAGGTTCATTTCAAAAACTCCTGCCTGCTGTCAACTCTAGCCCAGCTGGCTGGCAGATCGCGCTATTGTTCCTTCCGTTGTTTTTGTCAACTGCATCCAACTGGAATCTATGCAACTGGCTTAGCCAGCAGATTTCGACTATTACACTTGTTTACACCGAGTTGCACTGGAGTCGGAAACCCATCATGGTTAAATTTAGACACTGCAGAGCCAGCGAGAGATGGGTTGGAAAACATACCTCAAAGGGATGGGAAATGCCACTACCCAGGCTTCCATCCAACCTTTTATGCACGTAAAGTACTTTTTTTTTAAAGTCACGATATGCCTGATGGAAACAGCAAATTTGTCAGTAAACTTTCCAAATGTCAACAAAACACACTACACTTTTCCAAATCAGGAAGTAGCATTAGTGACTAGCATGATGGTGGATTAAATTTTTTAAACAGTATGCCAATTTTACTTCTTTTTTTTACGGCTCGCCATTAAAGCTACTTAAGAAGGAAATCGACACCCTTGCAGCCTGAATGGAGGATGTTTTATGTACGAGCCGGTCACCGGGGGACATGACAAGTGTATAGCCGACTGCATAGATTACAGTTGGATGCAATTGAAAAACAACCTAAAAGGAATATTAGCGCCATCTGTCGGCAGGTGGGCTACTCTCTAATGGGCACGGTTCCAGTCTACTTAAGGGATGGCTCACCTATGGATACCGATCTCATCATGGAAAACTTCAGCAATGTTTCAACTATTTACTACTTTTTAGCTACTTTTCAACCATTTAATATGTTAACCTAACTCCTAACCTTTACCCCTAGCCTAGAAGGTTGTAAGTTTAGCAAATTCGTAAGCTATAATACGAATTGTAATTCGTAATATATCATACGAAATAGATGGACATTCACAAATTAAATGTAACACATACACAGAATAAAAATATAAATGCTGTGGCCAATAAAAGGCCACTCTTAAAATGTGCAGTTGTGTCACATAACACACAGAAGTCTCAAGTTTTAGGGGAGCATGCAATTGGCATGCTGACTGCAGCAATGTGCACCAGAGCTGTTGCCAGGTAATTGAGAATGTTCATTTCTCTACCATAAGTCGCATCCAATGTCATTTTTGAGAATTTGGCAGTACACCCAACCGGCCTCAGAACAGCAGACCACGTGTGACCACGCCAGCCCTGGACCTCCACACGCGGCATCTGAGACCAGCCACCCGGACAGCTGATGAAACAGAAGTATTTCTGTCTGTAACAAAACCCTTTTGTGGGGTTAAAACTCATTCTGATTGGCTGGGCCTGGCCGCCAAGTGGGTGGGCCTATGCTATTCCAAGCCCACCCATGGCTGCGCCCCTGGTCAGTGTGTGAAACCATTGATTAAGGGTCTAATTAAATTAAAATTGACTGATTTCCTTATATGAACTGTAACTCAGTAAAATCGTTGAAATAGTTGCATGTTGAGTTTATATTTTTGTTCAGTATACATGGAGTGTGTCGGATTTAAATACAGAATACGAAATATTCTTAGACCAGTTTTCTGTACTTGTCAAAGCTAATTGCAATTTATGAAGGCACGGAGAAATAAAGCCACATTACCTGCGAGATAGCTACTTCAAACGACTTGATTTCCAGTCAGTTAATGAAATGCATTTGTTTACTTCATCTGGACAAACACAATAGTTGCAAAACAAACGTGTTTCCAACTGTCTCACATGCGTACAGAGAATCCGGAAGTGATGGCCATTTGTATTTCCAGGCGTCTAGGAAGCATCACACCAATTTAAAAGTTCCGCCTCCTAACACGTTCCGCCATTTGGTTGTAGTCTTATATCTGCAAAAATATATAGCTATCAATGACAAAGGAAGAGTGATTTAAAAGCCTTCTCCAAAATTAGATGGGAGTCACATGCTACTTCCCGGACACATGACTCAAATTACTGCGGGTATGGTAGTCCTATTTCATTGTCAATTATGAGAGAATAAAATATCAAAACAGCAGTTCACAAAGTAGGTGTTTATTTGGAATAAATAGTGATACAGTATGTAAAATAAATTGTCAATGTATTATTCTACTCATATTATACACCCTTTATAGCCAGTAAATGTGTTTTAACTGACTCACCTGGTAAAATACATGTTTTAAAAATAGATTAACACTATATTATAGTAGTAACATACCTCCCTACATAACGCAGCAGCTATATTCATTCATGCAACAGTCCTATTGTACATGGCTAATACATTCAGGCATGCCTTAATGTTGCCGAACTCATTCTGGGATTGATTATAAGTCCATCAACATAATTAAAATGTTCATTATTTTTGTCATTGAGACCATCCCGGAACAGCACTACTTCTCACAAGAGCTAGACCTATTGAAACCTGGAGTGTTGGCAACCCTTGCCATTGAAGATCTAGAATATGGTAGGGGTGTTTACTGGTCCTGCCACTGGGAAGACAGTTCATGTAGTGGGGCTTCTTGCATAGCATCAAAGTGCCCAGAAGGACTTGAGTACTCATCGGAGACTTCCCTGTACAGGAAACCATGGTCTATGGGATAGGGGTTCTCAAGTCCTGTGTCCCAGCAGGCTGAGTCCGGTGTGGCAGGGCAACTGGAGAACGGGTCGAAGGTGCTGCTGGCACGAACGGACTGGAGTCCGCCGTGGGCGTACTGGGGATGAAGAAGTCCAGACGGAGGTGAGTAGCGGAAGTCCTGGCCCTCCCCCTGGGAGCAGAACGGGAACTCTTGGGCAACGTTGCACCATTGAGCTTCTGGCAAAGCACCTGGAGAGATAGTGTCCAGGAAACTGTCATGTCTCACTCCCACACTGAATGAGGGACTGCTGTATCCGGCATCCCCTGGAGAGAGCGGGAAGGTGGGGGGACAAGATGAGGGACCGTAGAAGCAGTCCTCCTCGTGCATCTGGTTGTGGCTCAGCGGCTGGTCATAAGAGACTTCCTCTATGTCGACCTGGTGGGTCACATCTTTGATCCCATGGAGGAGTTTGGAGAAAGACTGTGTAGGTAGAAAAGGACTGGGGATAGGGTGAGCTGACTCTGGCTGAGGGGAGACTTTGTAGTCCCTGTGCTTCATTGTTCTGGCTCTCCTGTTCTGAAACCACACCTGCAACAGATAGGGATAGCGAGATGAGAAGGTGCTTTTTACAACGTAATTGAATTGGAAAGGTGTTTGCAACCACTTACCTGAATGCGGGATTCTGTTAGGCCAGTGGCTTGGGATAGGCGCTCCCTTACGGCAATGCTTGGGTAGGGATCAACATCAAAATCCACCCGCAGAAGCTTCAGGTGCTCTTTGGTGAAGATAGTTCTCTTCCTGCGCCCCATGGTCCTAGCACCCGTCTGTGCGGCATTGTCTTGACCTGCAAAACAGTACCAATGTTACTGACATTGATTTAGATGTTGTATTTAGAATAATAGAACAAAACGGCCACTACAGCTCTAAATACCTCTGGCATCCCAATGATTACATCAAGACGGGAGCCAATGGAAATGGGACAAAGGGAAGTGTATCAGGGAGGGAAATATCCTCTTCCTCACTGCCCAATCTCCTACTGGTATAGACACACACACTTCAAACAGTACAAAGAGATAAACAAACATACAGACAAAAAGGTAAAGGATGAATGAATCACAAGTATAAGACAAACAGTGGTAAGTATCAAACATTGAAAAACATGTCAAGACAGTAAATATATACAATTCACTGAGGACAGTTCACATGTTAAGTATGTAATACTATGAATAGACAGAAACAAACACTTGGATAGTCTGAATACTATGTCATGCTATCAACAAATTATCTGTTGATAAGCAACTGCTTGCTAAGGTTACGATTAATTTAGGATAAGGGTTAAGGTTCGTGCTAGGGTTAGTAGAAATGTTACTGATAGGCTGTAGATGGATTGTAGAGCATCTACAGAGCATCTACAGATGGACTAGTCTATCCAAGGACATAAATGCACGCAACAAGGCAAACCTGATTGTAACTAGACTATAAAAAATATATTAAAGAATGTAAGTAAAAACAGCACAACTGTGATCTTAAAAGTAAAAAGGCTAAATCCAGAAGTCCAAAATCCATAGATTTTTATCCTCACCAAAGCTGCAGTCCATCGAAATGTCTCTGTTGTTTAGCTCTGTGTCAGTTGCTCTCTAGTCTTGGTCTAGTCCTCAGTCTCTGTGACTGAATAACTTGTGGATCTAAGATATGTTTCTTGCTATAGATCTCTGACACGAGATCAGCAGTGCCGTTTTTATACCAAACTCTAAAGAGAAAGTTAGAATAGTGGGGTGTTGTGTTCCCTTGGAAGACAAGACATTTTCATCTCAAGGAGGTCATTTGCAACACACTTCCCCCCTCCCCTGGCCTAATCACCTTAACCATGTGACACTCTACAAAATTAACACTTACCCCACCCTCTCCTCAACACAATCATTGCATCATTAATGTTTGTTTTTTATTTCAGGTACTGTCCATACGTTTACAGCTCATTTGACTTTATGAAAGAGACAATAAAACAGATAACAGGTGTGAATGGTGCCTTCTTGTTTCAAGGCAATGTAATCTTGATTTGATCATGTTGTGTGCAGCGCATGTACAGTATGCAAAGTATGGTTTGAAATATATTTGATTGAAAACAAATGAAAATAACCTCACCCACCGGGTGAAACAGTCATCAACGCCCAATCATGTCTGATATCGCTCTACCACCACCTCCTGGTGAGGACGAACACCCTTGGCTGTATCTAAATAAATGTTGTTTTATTTTCTCGGAATAAAGGATTCATCCTACCGGATAAAATGTCTGTTATGTTTAACAAAGGTTCAGGAAATATTAGCGTTCAAGAACTCGCCGTCGAACCTAAAAAACACATTGAGGTAAGTATTTTGTTAGCTTGCTAGCTAGCTAGAATAACGTTAGCATGCTAATTAGCATGATAGCTAACCCACATATGCTAATACAACAAGCAGTTGATGCTAACTAATCCTATACCTAAATAGATCACTAGCTAGATCACTAACTACCTACTTTAGCTGGCTAAAATGTGACAAAATTCGAAAGCTTTCTAGCTAAAGCAATCTAACTAAACTGACGAGCTAACGTGTTACCAAGCTAGTTAACTATTACGGAGTCAAGTTGATTGGTATTCGACTAGCCGGACTGTTCCACGGACTCCACGTGTAGGGATTTGTACAATGCACAAACAAGGATATTGAACATGACATTTGTGTCCGTCTTTATTCCTTTATCCAACATATCATACAGAAACATTGTATCAGAAGTGGCTCGGAAAACACACGTTTGTTATTTTTGTAACTAAGTACACTATAGGCGCAGTTACGTTCCATTTGCGAACACACGCCGTTTCCTACTTACAACACTGATCAACTCGTTAGCTGGCTTGCTAGCATCACTACCTACCTCGATGACCTGAAGGAAAAGTTTGAGGTTCTGTGTTATACACTATAGCCCTTACCATATCATATGTGATGGAATATGATTTGCTGTTGGCTTGTGTGGGTATATGTGTTATGCATGAACTACTTCTGTCTTCAGAGTATATTATAATATCTTTGTCAGGAACAAGTCAGTTCTCTGTTTGCCCTGCGAGGTGTGACGGAGAGCCCGTATATATGAACATTGCATTTACCACTTATTGCTAGCTAATAAATAGGAAATACTATACAATCGGTGACTCATTGTCATATTTATCCTGATACCAGATTCGATTGACGCAACCCTTAACAAAATAAATCTCCTATTCCATTGCTTTGGCAGCGAACATTCCGCCACCAAATCCCATGGTTCTCACAGGTGACTGTAATACTAATTGGAACAACTTCAGGGATGAATTCGAGGACTATGCGCTGGCGACCAGTCTACATGAGAAACCCAACGAGGTACAAACTGCAACTCTAACGAGTTTAATGGGCAGCGAATACAGGCATATCTACCGGCACAATCTCACCCTCACAGCACGAAAACAGTGTGATGCAAATGCTATATTGGATGCATTGGAGAATTACTTCAACGCCGCCAGAAACGTCATTTACGATCGGTTCGTTTTCAGAAGCTGCAAACAGGAAGAGGGTCAGTACACAACTTTGTAACCCGTTTGAGAGAAAAATCCGCCACTTGTGAATACAGGGGATTGAGAGATGAATTGATTCGTGATAAAATAGTACTGGATACGTGCCGCCGTCTACTGAGAGAGAGAAGCTTAACATTAGTAACTGCCATCGAAATGTGCCGCACTGCTGAAGTCACTGACATGAGAATGAGAGCAATGGAAATCGAAACCCCACGCTCGACGTTGATACTGTTCACGTTGTTGCTAGGCAGACATTCAGACAAAACAAATCGAGGCAGAGTAATTCACGAACGGTGAACACAGAGAGCCCCAAGCATGTAAATACTGTGGGAATACACACACACGTGGCAAAGAGCACTGCCCTGCCTACGGAAAACCATGCAGAGCTTGTGGAACTAGAAGGGTGAGTGAGGGCATGATTCTTTGTGTTGATGATGTCACTCAATGTTCAGAGCTGAACAGTGAATGTGACATTTACATGCATGAATCCATTGGGGCTGTACATTCAAGAGGGAAGAAATGGTTTGTGACACTACGATTACACAACAAGCAACAACAATGTCAACTGGATTCTGGTGCTACATGCAACGTAATGAGCTAAAAAGACAAAATCAATCTGGCACCTGACACACATCTATTGCACAGCGATACTAGACTAAAGCTGTACTCTATGGGCACCTTTGAGACCGAATGTGTTATTTGGGGACGCAAACACAAGCTGGAGTTTGAGATTGTGAAAACCAGTCAACATCCTCTCAGGCTCTACATGCGAACGCCTGGAACTGATGCAGTTCACTGTACCAAATGACCTGCACATTGTGGATCATGTCCAGCATGGACCCCTGTCCAAAGAACAACTACTCAGCAGATATGACGATGTATTCAACATGCTCAGTACCTGGGGAGGTACACTTTGAAGTGGATGAGAGCATCACTCCAGTCCAGTGTGCTTCTCGCAATGTGCCCATTGCAATGAAAGTGGCTGTGAAGGCCCAGCTGGACAATTATGAGGCCGATGGCCACATGACATCTGTGACTGAACCAACTGTCTGGATCAGCAATATGGTCATAGTGAAAAAAACAGAGAAGCTGAGGGTCTGCATCGACCCAAAGCACCTGAACCAAGCACTGAAACGATCCCACTACATCATGCCGACACTAGAGGATGTCCTCTATAAGCTTCCCGAGGCCAGGATTTTTACCTTGGTGGATGCCCGAGATGCATTCCTTCAATGCAAGCTGGACGAAGGAAGCAGCTCCATGACTACCTTCTGGGCCCCCTGGGGTCGGAAACGCTGGCTCAAGCTCCCGTTTGGTGTCTCAGTGGTGCCGGAGGTATACCAACGCAAGCAGCACGAGTTCCTGGCTGGTTTCAGGGGCATTGAACCCATCGCCGATGATGTCCTGATCGTAGGCTGTGGTGACACAGATGAAGAAGCAGTACGGGACCATGATGTGAAGCTCCTGGCACTGATGGAGTGCTGCCGATCAGTGAAACTGCGCCTTGGCCTGAAGAAGCTGCAGTTCAAGGTGAAAGACGTCCACTTCCATGGCCACATTCTCTCAGCCAAAGGCCTGAAGCCGGACCCAGGCAAGGTCCAAGTGATCCTCAACATGCCAAACCCGTCTGATGCAAAAGGAGTACAGCGTCTCATCGGTTTTGCAAACTATCTTGCAAAATTCATGCCAAATCAGTTCATGCCATTAACATTGTTTTTTTTAGCTCAAGTTAGCAATTCCTTGTGTTATTAAAAGTTGTTCCTTCCTTGTAAATCAATTCAAAATGCAATATTAAATGGTGGTCACAAACTCCAACTTAACTGTTTATAGATTTAAAATTAGGCTCCTATGCCTTAAGTGTTTGGTGATGGTAGTTAAGTAACTGTCTCTTCTTTTTCTTCTTATTTCAGAGAAAGCATGTATACAATCTTAAGTATGGAGAACTATCTGCAAACACACTGAAGAGAGAACATGCCCCTAAGACTCCTTCCACCATCAAGCAGAGCACATTACTGAAGACGGTGTCACAGGAATCCTTCGACAAAGATGTGGTCCAATGGCTCCAACCATTAGATGTTGCAGAACAAGAACCATAAAGAGAGTTTGTCCATTATCTGCAGCTTAACTCAAATATCTTATCAAGGCCCCCACTGCGCTTCAGGATTGAAGCCTCCAAGGAAATGAAGAAGAAGGTGACTGAAGCCATGAGAGGAGTTGACCAAATCGCCACCACCGACTGCTGGTCTGCAAGAAGCCGGAGCTTCATTGGTGTTACAGCCCACAAGATAGACCCTGACAGTCTCAACACATGCTCTGCAGCCCTGGCCTGTAAACGGTTGAGAAGATCGCACACCTTTGATGTGTTGGCAGGCGCCCTAAATGACATCCATTTTGAGTTTGAAATCTGAGTTAAGATTGTGAGAACAACAACAGACAAGGGCTCTGACTTCATTAAAGCTTTCCCAGTTTTTGGAGAAGATGAAAACAATGAGGTAGTGTGTGGTGAAGCAGCTCAGACAGGACAGGAAGATGGTGAAGAGGAACAAGAAGAGAGTGAAGAAGTGGAGTTTGTTGATGTGGCAACGATCCTGAATGAAGATGATAGTTTTGAGTACCAGCTGCCGAAGCACCAGCTCAGTGCTTGCCACCTACTCAACTTAGTGTCTACAGTTGATGCCCTGAAAGCAACATTCAGTGAGGCTTACAAAAAAGTGTCCCGTTCAACATTTGGCAAGTGCCAGCACTTTGGAACAAATGCGGAACATCCACACTTGCAGCCGAAAAGGTTGAAGATGCTAGCGCCCTCCAGCTGCTGTGCCTGAATGCTACAAGGTGGAACTCCTGGATCATGACTGTAGAAAGACTCCTGAGGATCGTCAAAGACAAAGGAGAGGCAGTCGTCTGAGTTCTCTGCAAAGACTTCCGAGGTTCCAATGTAAGTAAGGATTATGTATTATTTTTGTCATAATTTAAGGTCTGGAATGTTGTCTAAATCTGTTGGTGTTTCCTGACACTTTGCTTGGGGACTAATAACTATTTCACATGTTGTAGCCATACACTATCATTGATCCATTTTGTCAACTACTCATCCAGCCATTGATTACTGTAGTTAAATCAGGTGAAATGGTTAGTGGTCCTGTTTGTATAGTGTTAGGAACACAGTTATTATATATATTTTTTTCATAGGTTCAATGCATCTGAACTCGCCTTCATCACAGAGTATGCTGCCACCATGAGCCCAGTCGCAAAGGCCATCAACATCCTGCAGGCTGAAACCAATGTCCAGATGGAGTGGCTACTTCCAACTATCAACCTGATGATCACAAAAGCGAATCAAGTTGTCCCTGAAGTACTGTAAGCCTCTGGTGGATGCGCTACAACTGGGACTGAAGAAGCACTTCGGCCAGAATGTTTCACGACCCTGAGCTGATACCAGCTGCAATCCTTCTCCCCGAATTCAAAACAACGTCAACAAAGGATGACGCCACCATTAGAATGGGTAAGACAACATGTGGTTAATTAGCAGTATTTTATTATTCATGAACAACTCTGTATAGTGTACAATGACTCTTCATAGATTTGAGAACCACCCATTTAAACTAAATTCCTGACTTTGTGGTTCAGTCCAATGGGTAGCCTATTTAGCCCTGTTGCTTGGTTTATATAGATGGGGATTGATTCATGTAGGCTCATAACAGCATGATTTATATTGTCATCTTCCTTGTACTTTAGGAATGGACTACATCAAGGACCACCTGGAAGAACCCTTGCTGCAGCTGGGTTATGGCACCAGTTCATCAAATGAGAATGACTTCTCTGCCATGAAAACATCTCAAGCATAAGAAAGCTCCAAACAGCTGGACGAATACCTGGCCTGTTCAGCTGATCATATGGAGTTGCTCAAGTCCTTCCCGCAGTCTGTAAGCTGTCTCTGAGGTTAAACGCATCCTTACCTGTATTAGCTGCCTGTGAAAGGCTGTTCAGCATTGCAGGACTTGTTTTCAGCCCCAGGAGAGCAAGGCTGGATTCCAGAAACTTTGAAAACAATATTTTATTGAAGATGAACTGTAAATTCTTCAACTTCAAGTAATGACTGCTTAACACTAGCAAGCCCGAGGACATGGATGCCTTATGCATTTTGTTAAATTGTTTAAAATTCACAAGTTATAGGTGTCCTTGTTACAAAGGCATGACCTGATACACTGATTTTAATACAGTTCCATCAGTGGTGATGTCCTCATATCCCCACACTGAGTTTGTGTGTACTTTGGATGAGCTAAACATTTTATTTTTATGTATAGGGTTCTATTATATGATTTTTTTTTTCTAAAGCAAAGTGTCAGTGATTGTAAGTTTTTAAGTGTACTGGCTATATTCTTTCATTATTAAGGCATAATTCTATTTTGTCTGTAAAAGATGCATTTTGAAGTGTTTCCTATTTGAGAATCCACTTTTATTTATTTATCTGAGCTCTTCTTGCATCCGTAAGTAAGACTGTTACCTTTTAGAAAAGCTCAAACTGAATAAAAGTTCTGTCTTTTTTGCTTTTTGTGTTTACGGCTCTAACGTTTCATACTTTTGATACTTAAGTACATCCACTGGAATTAATTGAAGAACATTTTTACTTTTACAAACGTATGATGACTTGAGTATATTTTTACTCCACTGTACGTAAGTACATTTAATGTAGCAAAAATTGAATTTGTGTTTTTTAAATTATTTTTTACAACATTGGTTAAAAGTAGCGCTACAAAATGGTATATCATACACTACATTTGAGGAACAATGGGTAAGTGATTCTGCTTTGAAACTTGATCAACTTGCAAACTCACTTTTGAGAAATTGGCCTTTGAATGTTTTGGTATCTAGTGAAGAGCTCTACTTTGTCTACACCCATTCAGCATCGTTCACACCCATCTAGTTTCGCCCTCGGAGCACACACTTGACGCACTGGCGATGATTTGATTACCTATGGATAACATTAAAACAGCCTTACCAGTCTCTGCTGGCAATATTTAAATGAAATTATTTTGCAGACGTTTACTGACACCAGCCATATTCAAAGGGTGTTGTACACACGTCACGTAACATTAGCTCACGAGCCAGCCAGCGAACGTTAGCTAGTTAAACAACAATGAACACAGTGCCAACAACGCTACAGAGCCGGGCATTTAAAAATGTATTCTGATTGTGAATTCATTCAGATTCTGGAACACACAGATATTGATCCTCATTTTCAGTCGTAGAAAAACTATTTTTACTCAAGTATGACAATTGAGTAAACATATCTTAATAGAAAATTACACAAGTCAAAGTCACCAAGTAAAATACTACTTGAGTAAAAGTATCCAGTTTTAAGACCGAATCCGGGTGGTGAGTCACATAGGCACAAGGGTAAATAAGTCAATGTCATAAACAACATAAAACACATTCAGGATCATTTTAACAATGTTTTACTGAATCTCACCCAAGTAGTACAATTGTTATTAATTCCAACTATAGTAATTGTGATATAAAAAGAGGGCAAACTTGTTTTATGTGGCTATTTAGTTATTTATTGGAACAGAAAAATGACAGAAATGGACAATGCCCAGATACATGTGCATATGTATACTTTATATTTACTGACTTCACTTGTATGTAAAATTCATTAGATTAAAGTTGAACAAGATTCCAAAATGATATGAACTTGTAAACCTTCTTGATATATTTCCAGTAGCCAGATGACATCAATTGAAGATAGTTACCACCTCACAAGAGTTGCAATGCGAGCTGGATTTCAACCATATTGATGAGAGACCCTATCAATCACATTTTAATGGCCGCTATTATCGATCACATGTTGCATTGTGTGTGCCAGCAACGGGGGCCATTTGAGGTGTTATATAGCCTTGTAGTGTATTCTTTATGTTTTGGAAGTGCCCTTAATACTTAAACCATTAAGCACACCTATAATATCACTAGGTATTACTAGGTACTTATCGCAGTGGTAGGCTCTTCCTTCTCCTGCTACAACAAAAGCGGTACCTGCTGCGAATCGCCCCTGTAGCGACAAACCTACCAAATCTATCTACCATCAACTTGACTTTGAGCCAATCAGAGAGCAAACACAAAACGTTTTTAAAATGAGGGCATTTTCTACATTAATGGATGAGCCAGTCACATTTCATATGCATGTACTTTCTACTCCATACATTTTCCCTGACATCCAAAAGTACTCCTTATATTTTAAATCCTTAACAGGACACCTGTCCTGAGAGAACATTCCTGATCATCCCTACTGCCTCTGAATAGGTGGACTCACTCAACACATGCATTGTTTGTAAATGATGTCTGAGTGTTGGAGCTTGCCACATGGCGATCCATAAATGTAAACAAAAAAATGTTTTCTGTATGTTTTGCTGAATGTAAGGAATTTTTAATTATTTTTACTTTTGATACTTAATTATATTTTAGCAATCACATTTGCGTTTGATACTTAAGTATATTTAAAACCAAATACTTTTAGACATTTACTCAAGTAGTATTTTACTGGGTGAATTTCACTTTTACTTGAGTCATTTTCTATTAAGGTATCTTTGCTTTTACTCAAGTATGACAATTGAGTACTTTTACCACCACTGCTTTTTGCCTCATGACTTTTACATTTTTTGGTATTCTATTAAAAAAGGACATGTTTGGCTCTCAGAAAAACATATTGGTCAGGCTCAGGAAATTTGGAGCCTAAATTAGCCGTAGCTCTGTGAATGGGCAAGATTTAGCTAGCATAATGGTGAACACTTAAACATAATTTTAACTTCTCTATCAAACACATTTTAACATTTTAAATGTTGTTAATTGTATCTATACTTTAGCCAAGCATGGTGGAAATGTATGAGTGGGACATACAAAAAACATGAAACATGGACAAATAGATAAAACTGAGTGTTTGTATTTATTTAGCTTTGCACCATTGTTTTCACACCAAATAAATTATGACACTTCCTGAATGTGGTGTCATTTTAGGAAGGGCTGTTTTCTTAAATAGAGAACAACAAACTAACAGGGTGGGAAGTGATATCAGGGACACACAGAATCTTAAATCAAATAATAATAATAAATACAATAATCATGAAAAAAATTATTGAATTTAATTAGGACTATAAAATAATGAAGATTGTAAATATTTCATAATTTTATGTATTATATTTCTTGTGGAAGTTGACACAGACACAATACACATAACACTCCCACTATGGACATTTCCCCCCACCCCCTCAACAGTCTGTACTCTGCCTCCACCCCAAATTACATTTATTAATTCACCACTGCCACAGTTGTTATGTATATAGTGTTATTTCTATTGCTGTTTTTTTATTACAATTTTCATTATTTTAGTCCACTTAGAGATCGAAACCTAAGATTGTCACTGTACCCTACAATCACACCTGCAACCATGTGACTATTAAACACTCTGAAACTGAATCTGAACTAAATACTTCCTCCAAGCTAGCAAACCACTATGGCTAGTATTGACATTATAATTACATCACTATTATTTAGCTAGTTTCCATGAAACAACTGCCTGTGTTAGATGCCGAGTTAGTGGTGTCCTTTATGTGTTTTTTTTAAGTTTTTGTCCTTTATGTGATTTGCTAGCTTGGAGGAAGTATTTAGTTCAGATTCTCTCCTTCACTGCAGCCGAGGTGAGTAAAACATTTAAACGTGTTAACCCTCGCAAGGCTGCAGGCCCAGACGGCATCCCCAGCCGCGCCCTCAGAGCATGCGCAGACCAGCTGGCTGGTGTGTTTACGGACATATTCAATCAATCCCTATACCAGTCTGCTGTTCCCACATGCTTCAAGAGGGCCACAATTGTTCCTGTTCCCAAGAAAGCTAAGGTAACTGAGCTAAACGACTACCGCCCCGTAGCACTCACTTCCGTCATCATGAAGTGCTTTGAGAGACTAGTCAAGGACCATATCACCTCCACCCTACCTGACACCCTAGACCCACTCCAATTTGCTTACAGCCCAAATAGGTCCACAGACGATGCAATCTCAACCACACTGCACACAGCCCTAACCCATCTGGACAAGAGGAATACCTATGTGAGAATGCTGTTCATCGACTACAGCTCGGCATTCAACACCATAGTACCCTCCAAGCTCGTCATCAAGCTCGAGACCCTGGGTCTCGACCCCGCCCTGTGCAACTGGGTACTGGACTTCCTGACGGGCCACCCCCAGGTGGTGAGGGTAGGTAACAACATCTCCTCCCCGCTGATCCTCAACACTGATCCTCAACCACAAGGGTGCGTTCTGAGCCCTCTCCTGTACTCCACATCGATGGAACAGTAGTGGAGAGAGTAGCAAGTTTTAAGTTCCTCGGCATACACATCACAGACAAACTGAATTGGTCCACTCACACAGACAGCATCGTGAAGAAGGCGCAGCAGCGCCTCTTCAACCTCAGGAGGCTGAAGAAATTCGGCTTGTCACCAAAAGCACTCACAAACTTCTACAGATGCACAATCGAGAGCATCCTGGCGGGCTGTATCACCGCCTGGTACGGCAACTCTCCGCCCTCAACCGTAAGACTCTCCAGAGGGTAGTGAGGTCTGCACAACGCATCACCGGGGGCAAACTACCTGCCCTCCAGGACACCTACACCACCCGATGTTACAGGAAGGCCATAAAGATCATCAAGGACATCTACCACCCGAGCCACTGCCTGTTCACCCCGCTATCATCCAGAAGGCGAGGTCAGTACAGGTGCATCAAAGCTGGGACCGAGAGACTGAAAAACAGCTTCTATCTCAAGGCCATCAGACTGTTAAACAGCCACCACTAACATTGAGTGGCTGCTGCCAACACACTGACACTGACTCAACTCCAGCCACTTTAATAATGGGAATTGATGGGAAATGATGTAAATATATCACTAGCCACTTTAAACAATGCTACCTTATATAATGTTACTTACCCTACATTATTCATCTCATATGCATACGTATATACTGTACTCTATATCATCGACTGCATCCTTATGTAATACATGTATCACTAGCCACTTTAACTATGCCACTTTGTTTACATACTCATCTCATATGTATATACTGTACTCGATACCATCTACTGTATCTTGCCTATGCTGCTCTGTACCATCACTCATTCATATATCCTTATGTACATATTCTTTATCCCCTTACACTGTGTATAAGACAGTAGTTTAGGAATTGTTAGTTAGATTACTTGTTGGTTATTACTGCATTGTCGGAACTAGGTAGTTATCTAGCTGTGGCCATCTGGCTTGTATAAACAAGGCTTTCTACAAAATAACAACATTAGCTCAATCTAAATCATAAGCAACACACACAGACATGCATTGCCATACAATGCTACTGCCACCTTCTGGTTTGGAGTATTTTAACAAGGTGGCTGACAAATTCAAGGTCTTTGCTGTGTGAATACAGAAGATATTGACTGCTGACACTGTTCAGAGGTGCTAAGAACTGTTGGCAGGCAAACGTTTGACAATCCTACCAGTGTGTCTGAGCTATAAGTGTCACATTATCACAGAGTCACGTGGACTATTTCACAAGCTTAGAAGATTAGTGCATTTAATTTAAGTGATGTTTTGTCAGTCATTTGCACGACATTAGCATGACAAGCAAGTTGATTCACCTCAACGGTAGGTCACAGGTCACATGACTTTTGTTTTTATTCATTTTGATCTTATTACAAAACTCGTTCAAGTTATAAACATGTTAAATTAAACCCCCAAAGAGGCATAATAGTGTTCACAAGATAAGACAAGATACGACACCGGTAAGGAATATGTAAAAGAGGGCCAAGATACATTACATAAGACATGGGTAAAAAGGAATAATTAAAAACATAAACCTAATTTAGTTTAACTTAATTGCTTATTTGAAGAACATTTTTATTAAGTTGAGCCAACTCTTGAATGTTTTAATTTCTTTCAGAAAAAGGTGGGTTTGGAAAAGTTTCCATTAATATTGTATAATATAAAATGTTACACTTACAGTAATAAATATTGACCAAGCAGTATAAACAACTTTGCAAGAAGACTTGTCAGTATCATAACTTAAATCTAAGCACAAGTGTTTTCATGACATTCAAAAAATTACTTTGAAAGCTTGTTTGCCAGGATACATCTGGGCTACTTTATTGATTAAATGCTTGTAATGTAGATGCAGGGAGTCAGAAAGCAAGTGCAGTTAGTGAGTTTAATGACTAAGACCATGGCACAGTACAAAACAAGAGATGCGTCTAACATGGAAAAATAGACAATATTGCCTGGTGGGTGATAACAATGGAGTACAAGATAAATAGGAAATAATCAAGGAGGTGATGAAGTCCAGGTGTGCCTAATGATGAGGCGCAGCTGTGTGTAATGAAGGTTGACAGGTGTGCATATAGATGGGTTACCAGGACCGGTGAAGACGTGACAATTCTAAACAAAATGAATGATGTCTTAATCAAAACAAATTGAAATTGGTTTTCCTTCTGCATTTATTACATCACAACAATGCAGCACAATATTGCCATTCACCTATGAATCAACATCTCCCAGCTTCCTCCCTCTGTCTTGGTTCGACATCATTATGACATCATTTGGACCAGTCATGGGTCTATTCAGTGAGGTGAAATGTTTTGAACGTTTCAGGTAGAACGGTAATGGATAGAGCTAACATGATACCCTATTCTACCTGAAAGATAAACATGTATCTCCACACAAAATATTTGAATCTGAATATTTTTTTTTTCTAACTTTTTTCTCTGAACATTCTGTAACATTGCTCTCTCCTGAACACACCCCTTAGTTCTCAACAATATTCGCATGAGCCCTACTCTTCTGCCATCACTAGACATCAGACAAATGTATATATGTGTATGTATGTCTGTGTACGTTTTTGCATATGTGTAGTGTAGGCCTACTAGTTCTTACTTAGCCTATATAGGACCACTTTGAAAGGTACTGATACCCACCCTTGACAGTACACGCCCAAGAAGATAAACATGGAAATTACTGTAATCTGGCCCTATAACTACAGATATAAGGTCCTAGCTGGCTGTCTCTTTCTCTCTGTAGGCATCATCTCTTGCCAGGAGTCTGAGTCTTTGCTGATAAATGCTTTAGAGAGATGCTTCCTGGTTCGAACCAGGGAGCAGATCTGGGGTTACACCATAGAGCTAGATAGAAGACTCATCTTTGCATACCTGCTATTATAGCGAATGCAACAGCATGGGCAGCGCCATTGACATCTCAATTTTAAAGTAATCAATTTTCTTCTTATTTGTGTTTAAATAAAATGTAAAGCTAATATTGCTGATTTAGTCCTGAAACCAAATATTGTGTGTCATTAATTTATTGTGGCCATTGGCTGATTGCTCCCAACCTGAAGGAACCCCCAGCCAGTTGACTACTTTAAAATGGTGGATGCCCTCAATGGCAATGTCCATGTGAAAACAAGCTAGTGGCGCAGTGGTCTAAGGCACTGCATCTCAGTGCAAGAGGCATCACTACATCACTCCCTGGTTCAAATCCAGGCCGTATCACATCTGGCTGTGATTGGGAGTCCCATAGGGCACCACATAATTGTCCCAGTGTCATCCAGCTTTGGCTGTGGTAGGCTGTCATTGTAAATAATAATTTGTTCTTAATTGCCTTGCCTATGTTGAGTCCTCTATCAATCTCTATGGGTAACACCCTAAGCAACTGCACCACCCGTGGCTTCAAACACTTCCTGATGGATGTCTTTGGAGAAAGCTTGATCAGAACAGGTTTTTTCACTCTGGCCAACCTCATTTAATTCCACAAGGTCTTTATTTTTAGTCCGTCTTTCTTTTCTTGTCTGTCTTTGGTCTCTGTCTATCGGTCTGTCATGTCTGCCTGTCTGGGATTGATTTAGCTCTCACTTGTCTATGCGCATTTGCTGTGTCTAAATTAATCTGTCTAAATCATATTTCTGTCTCAATATCCAATATCTATTCTTCACTGCTGTGCTATTTTCCCTAGGATGAGGTCATCACTACATCGGGAGGAGAGCTCCTGCAGGAGTCACGTTGACCAACAAACTTTTCCACTAACTAGAGGGGTCTATTTCAGTAATACCCCCTCCACCCCTCCTGATAAACATACCTGTCCTCCATGACACCCAGTGAAAGCAAATTTAAATTCTAGTTCCAAAATGGAAAACTTTTTCATTGAAAAGGAATGACACTTTTCATTCTTACATTTCAATTTATCTCCTGACTTGATGGAATTGAAATTTAATTTCAGCCCCTGGAAAGAGAACACTGTCACACAAAAACAATGGAGTGAATTTATGGCCCTATTCAGCTATTCAGTCAAAACATTGACATTGTAAAAAAAATCTGTAAATTACAAACAACATTGCTGTGTGGCCAGACTGTAGAATTCTATAAGATATTTCATTTATGCTAAGGATAATAGCGCCGAGACAGGATTGTGTCAAGTCACAGATCTGGGGAAGGTTACCCCAAAAAATGTCTGCCACCATCCGTTCACCTTCCAACAGGACAACTACCCTAAACACACAGCTAAGACAACACAGGAGTGGCTTCAGGACAAGTTTCTGAATGTCCTTGAGTGGCCCAGACCGAGCCCGGACTTGAACCCAATCAAATATCTTTGGAGAGACCTGAAATTAGCTGTGCAGCAAAGCTCCCCATCCAACATGACAGAGCTTGAGAGTATCTGCAGAGAAGAATAGGAGAAACTCCCCAAATACAGGTGTGCCAAGATTGTAGCGTCATACCCAAGAAGACTGAAGATTGTAATTACTTCCAAAAAGTGCTTCAACAAAGTACTGAGTAAAGGGTCTGAATAATGTAAATGTATATTTCATTAAAAAAAATGTTTTTCTACATTTGCAAAAATTTCTAAAAACCTGTTTCTGCTTTGCCATTATGGGGTATTGTGTGTAGGTTGATGAGGGGGGGGGGACGACGACAATTTAATACATTTAAGAAGAATTAGTAAGAATTATAATGAAATTCATCACATACTTGTTGTTAGTTGGGAATCTTGCACTATCAAAAACAAAAAGAACAGCACAAACTTGCAGATGGATGTCCCTACCAAATCAGAAGATCCACCCAGAACATGTTTTATACACACATTGGAAAAACAATTGCTAATTTGATTATTTCCCAGATTGACAAAATTTAAATTTCTCATCAATATTTCAAATATATTTACAAATACTTTCGTTGGACGACTAACACCCGTGAGTTATTATAGTGTCCTCTATCTATCTCTATGACTGGTACCCACTAGCTGTCAGTGGAATATTATGACGTAATTTCCGGTATCACGCCCGACTCACCAAAAAAAACTGTCGAACTGGGAAGGAGCAGTCAAAAGGGGTCGAAAATACTCAAATAATCTAAAGTAAGTTAACGTTGTGTATGAATAAACCTCCTGTCCCCGATATTGTCACGTCGTTCGTATTATCAAGAGAAGTAGCAAACCAGCATTTCACGATATGCTAACGTAGTGTTAGTTTGGCTAATAGGTAGCTAGCTAACTAGCAACACTAATCTCTGGAGCTTTGATAGCACAGCACTCGTAAAACGATCGTCTATTTGTCAGATATGCTAAAGTAGTTAACATCATACAATTACTTTCTACATAGACTAGTTTTGGTGGTTAGTGTAAACAATAAACAAGTAGGTCGCTAACTAGTCTGGCTGGATGGCTCGTTTTGACGGCTGTATGACGCAACGCGACAGGTGTTCTGAAGCCTGGAATGTCTCCCCCTGAATTGTTGCTAGCTTGGTCAAGGCTGTCAGAGATCCAGTGTCTGTGTTTATGTTTATCCGCGACTTGTCTGTTGAATATAGTCATGCTGACTACGCTCTTGAGCACTAATATTTTCTTCAACTGGCCATACAAAGGATTGAATAGTAATCATCAGGACTGGCTGTGTCTCACTCATTAATTACATTATAATAGCATTTAAAAGTATTAGCTAGCTAGCTAATATCCCTTTCTTTTTTAATGATACATTAACATAAACAATTCCAGAGACTGTCAATCTGTGCATGTCAATACATTTGAGTAGCCTAGTTAGTACCACAAGTAAGGACATTCAAAACGTCCAGATTCATAACTGTTTGAGAAGCATTGTCTTAATCACTTTCTCTATTTGACAGAACCCCAAGAAACATAGCTGCTTCACTCTCCAACAGGATTACATCGTGATTGGACACAGAACCATCTCCCCGTCAATGACAGCTCTTTAGAGGGGAAAATACCCTGTCCACCACAGTCATTGGCTGAGCTGGACTTGAGATCACAATGATGAAGAGGATCTGAGGGAGTCTTCCTCCTCAGGTGTAGGAGGCGAGCCCTGTCTTTTCCCATCCCCTTGACACACCCATTAATATGAACCATGGACCCAGGAGCAGTTGACAGTCCCGTCACCTTAGTCATCAAGGCCCCCAACCAGAAGTATGACGACCAGACAATAAACTGTTTTCTCAACTGGACGGTAGAGAAACTGAAGAGTCACATCTCGAATGTGTACCCAAGCAAGCCGGTGAGTTGGTACTGCCATTTTTTGGTTTCCTCATCCCCACCATTCCATTAACTAAGGGGAGTGGATAGGACGGGGGAACCGTCCGCCTGGAGAGCTACTGGGTGTGCAGGCTTTTGCTCCAGCTCAGCTCTAGGTCTAACTCTCAAAGGAATAACCACAGTAAAAGTATCTGCAAAGTATACTGAACAAAACTATAAACACAACAATTTCAAATATTTTACTGAGTTGCAGTTGATATAATCAGTCAATTGAAATAAATTAATTAGACCCTAATCTATGGATTTTACATTACTTTAATACCATAAAAGAAAAGTAGGGGTGTGGATCAGAAAACTAGTCAGTATCTGGTGTTAATACCATTTTCCTCATGCAGGACGACACATCTCCTTTGCATAGAGTTGATCAGGCCGTTGATTATGGCCTGTGGAATGTTGTCCATCTCCTCTTCAATGGCTGTGCAAAGTTGCTGGATATTGGTGGGAACTGGAACATGCAATAATACATGTCGATCCAGAGCAGCTCAAACACTATTACTGACTACAAAGGGAAACCCAGAAGCGAGCTGCCCAGTGACACGTGCCTACCAGACAAGCTAAATGCCTTTTATGTTCGTTTTGGATGACTGTGTGATAACGCTCTCGGCAGCCGATGTGAACAGAACCTTTAAACGGGTCAACGGACCCACTGTCAACTGTATTCACTAGAGGTCGACCGATTATGATTTTTCAGCACCGATTTATTGGAGGACCCCAAAAAAAAGCCAATACCGATTAATCGGCCGATTTTTATTTTATTTTTTTATTTTATTTGTAATAATGACAATTACAACAATAATGAATGAACACGCATTTTTACTTAATATAATACATCAATAAATTCAATTTAGCCTCAAATAAATAATGAAACATGTTCAATTTGGTTTAAATAATGCAAAAAGAAAGTGTTGGAGAAGAAAGTAAAAGTGCCATGTAAGAAAGCTAACGTTTCAGTTCCTTGCTCAGAACATGAGAACATATGAAAGCTGGTGGTTCCTTTTAACATGAGTCTTCAATATTCCCAGGTAATAAGTTTTAGGTTGTAGTTATTATAGGAATTATAGGACTATTTCCCTCTATACCATTTGTATTTCATTAACCTTTGACTATTGGATGTTCTTATAGGCACTTTAGTATTGCCAGTGTAACAGTATAGCTTCCGTACCTCTCCTCGCCCCTACCTGGGCTCGAACCAGGAACACATCGACAACAGCCACCTTCGAAGCAGCGTTACGCATGCAGAGCAAGGGAAACGACCACAGGCTCAGAGTTTTTCATGGCTCACATCAACAGCATCCTCCCGGACACCCTAGACCCACTCCAATTGGCATACCGCCCCAACAGATCCACAGATGACTCAATCGCACTCCACACCGCCCTTTCTCACCTGTACAAAATGAACACCTATGTGAGAATGCTGTTCATCGACTACAAGTCAGCGTTCAACACCATAGTGCCCACGAAGCTCATCACTAAGCTAAGGATCCTGGGACTAAACACCTCCCTCTGCTACTGGTTCTTGGACTTCCTGACGGGCTGCCCCCAGGTGGTAAGAGTAGGCAACAACGCGTCTGCCACGCTGATCTTTAACACTGGGGACCCTCAGGAGTGTGGACTTAGTCCCGTCCTGTATTCTCTGTTCACCCATGACTGCGTGGCCAAACACGATCCAACACCACCATTAAGTTTGCTGATGACACAACAGTGGTAGGCCTGATCACCGACAACGATGAGACGGCCTATAGGGAGGAGGTCAAAGAACTGGCAGTGTGGTGCCAGGATAACAACCTCTCCCTCAACGTGAGCAAGACGAAGGAGCTGATCGTGGACTACAGGAAAAGTCGGGCCAAACAGGCCCCCATTGGTGGAGCGGGTCGAGAGTTTCAAGTTCCTTGGCGTCCACATCACCAATGAACTATCATGGTCCAAACATACCAAGACAGTCGTGAAGAGGGCACGACAAAACCTTTTCCCCCTCAGGAGACTGAAAAGATTTGGCATGGGCCCCCAGATCCTCAAAAGGTTTGATAGCTGCACCATCGAGAGCATCCTGACTGGTTGCATCACTGCCTGGTATGGCAACTGCTCGGCATCTGAACATGAGGAGTTACAGAGGGTTGTGCGAACGGCCCAGTACATCACTGGGGCTAAACTTCCTGCCATCCAGGATCTATAAATAGGCAGTGTCAGAGGTGTCGTGGAAAGTTCCTCTGTTTACCAAATCATGAGAGCAAACCACACACAAGTCAGAGTTAGTTATCACAAAGTCCATTTTTAATTATATGAGCTTGATCACAACCCTGTGACTCTCAGATCAATTCAGTGTCTATCAATGAATTCTCTGAGAGTCCCTTACACATTGCAACTGAGATCCTGAGACGCACATAGCCAGACAGCATAGGCATAATTTATCGTTCAGCTTTGTCTCCTAAACTATGTTATTTTCTCAAACTCAGAACCATAAACAAATCCTCCATATCAACAGCCATATATCAAATCCATCCTATCTTGACAAGATCACAGAGACACACGGACTGGCACACAGACATTGTGGAGCCAAGAGATACACGCTTGACCTCTCCCCTCTCTCCGGCCCAAGTAACTTAGTCTTGACATAGAACAGATACTGCAACCCGGCCACAGTATTATACAAAAATAACATTCTGATGAGAAGTAACTTACAAACATGTGATGAATATAAAACATCTTACCTATGTTACCAACTAATTCTGATTATTCCCCAACAGAGGAAAGCCCATAAAATTGTCAGACTCCATCACCCAAGTTGTAGACTGTTTTCTCTGCTGCCGCACGGCAAGTGGTACCGGAGCGCCAAGTCTAGGACCAAAAGGCTCCTCAAAAGCTTGTATGCCCAAGCCATTAGACTGTTGAACAATTCATAAAAATCGCCACCGGATAATTTACATTGACCCCCCCCCCCCCACCCCTTGTACACTGCTGCTACACGCTGCTTGTTTGTTACCTATGCATAGTCACTAAGCCCCCACCTACATTTGAAGTCGGAAGTTTACTTACACTTAGGTTGGAGTCATTAAAACTAATTTTTCAACCACTCCACAAATGTCTTGTTAACGAACTATAGTTTTGGCAAGTAGGTTAGGACATCTACTTTGTGTATGACACGAGTACATTTTCCAACAATTGTTTACAGACAGATTATTTCACTTATAATTTACTGTATCACAATTACAGTGGGTCAGAAGTTTACATACACTAAATTGGCTGTGCCTTTAAACAGCTTGGAAAATTCCAGAAAATTATGTCATGGCCTTAGAAGCTTCTGATAGGCGAATTGACATAATTTGAGTCAATTGGAGGTGTACCTGTGGATGTATTTCAAGGCCTCTTTGCTTGACATAATGGGAAAATCAAAAGAAATCAGCCAAGACGTCAGAGAATAAATTGTAGACCTCCACAAGTCTGGTTCATCCTTGGGAGCAATTTCCTAACGCCTGAAGGTACCACGTTCATATGTACAAACAACAGCACACAAGTATAAACACCATGGGACCACGCAGCTGTCATACCACTCAGGAAAGAGACGCGTTCTGTCTCCTAGAGATAAATGTACTTTGGTGCGAAAAGTGCAAATCAATCCCAGAACAACAGCAAAGGTCCTTGTGAAGATGCTGGAGGAAACGGGTACAAAAGTATCTATATCCACAGTAAAACGAGTCCTATATCGACATAACCTGAAAGGCCACTCAGCAAGGAAGAAGCCACTGCTCCAAAACCGCCATAAAAGAAGTCAGACTATGGTTTGCAACAGCACATGAGGACAAAGCTCGTACTTTTTAGAGAAATGTCCTCTGGTCTGATGAACCAAAAATGGAACTCTTTGGCCATAATGACCATTGTTATGCTTGGAGGGAAAAGGGGGAGGCTTGTAAGCCAAAGAACACCATCCCAACCGTGAAACACGGGGTGGCAGCATCATGTTGTTAGGGTGCTTTGCTGCAGGATAGATGGATCATGAGGAGGGAAAATGATGTGGGTATATTGAAGCAACATCTCAAGACATCAGTCAGGAAGTTAAAGCTTGCCCTGGCAATGGCTCTGGTGGACATTCCTGCATTCCAATTGCAAGCTCCTTCATAACTTAAGACATCTGTGGCATTGTGTTGTGTGACAACTGCACATTTTAGAGTGGCCTTGTGAAACATTTCTGCAACCTTTTATTTCAGCTCCTGAAACATGGGTCAAACACTTTACATGTTGCGTTTTATATTTTTGTTCAATATAGTTTTGAAGTAGACTTCTCCAGAATTTGAGTAAGAAACAAGCCCTGATTTTTCATGTTATACACTTGTGAGGTAATTGCAATTGCGTTGTTCATCTTAGCATTTTCTATAACTAGAGGAAGCTGTAGACAGTCGAATTGTTTCCTACCTGAGCTCCATAAACTGAAAGATGTGACAGCTGTTGAGTAAATCTCAAACTGGACATCAACCTGGGAAAGCAGAACAGAACTGTGTAACCACAGCAACCAACCAAGCATCCTAAATGAAGGGATTAGTTAAGGGATATAATCTTAATAGTTCATTTGACAGGTTTTCCAAAATGAATGACACATTGGGTTCTCTGCCACGTTGTTTATCTGTGAGCACTATCTTGCTGCGTCTTGACCACCAAAACAAAACCCAACTATTCCTTCTAAGCATAGACTACGTTTTGGGGATTTGAAATGCTTGCTTTTACATGTACGTAGGTCTACATTTATATATAGTACCTGTCAAAAGTTTGGACACCTACTCATTCAAGGGTTTTTATTTATTTAAACTATTTTCTACATTGTAGAATAATAGTGAAGACATCAAAACTATGAAATAATACATATGGAATCATGTAGTAACCAAAAAGGTGTTAAGCAAATCAAAATATACTTGAGATTCTTCAAAGTAGCCACCTTTTGCCTTGATGGCAGCTTTTCATGCTTTTGGCATTGTCTCAACCAGCTTCATGAGGTAGTCATCTGGAATGTATTTCAATTAACAGGTGTTCCTTGTTTTAAAGTGAATATGTGGAATGTCTTTCCTTAATGCATTTGAGCCAATCAGTTGTATTGCCACAGTAGGGGTGGTATATAGAAGAGAGCCCTATTTGGTAGAAGGCCAAGTCCATATTATGGCGAGAACAGCTCAAATAAGCAAAGAGAAACAACAGTCCATCATTCCTTTAAGACATGGATGCCAGTCAATACAGAACATTTCAAGGACTTTTAAAGTTTCTTCAAGTGCAGTCGCAAAAACCATCAAGCGCTATGATGAAACTGGCTCTCATAAGAACCGCCACAGGAAAGGAAGACCCAGAGTTACCTCTGCTGCAGAGGATACATTCATTGGAGTTAACTGCACCTCAGATTGCAGCCCAAATAAAGGCTTCACAGAGTTCAAGTAACAGACACATCTCAAAATCAACTGTTCAAAGGAGACTGCGTGAATCAGGCCTTCGTGGTCAAATTGCTGCAAAGAAACCACTACTAAAGGACCCCAATAAGAAGACAGGCTTGGGCCAAGAAACACGATCAATGGACATTAGACCGGTCTAATGAGTCCAAATTTGAGATTTTTGCTTCCAAGCGCTGTGTCTTTGTGAGATGCAGAGTAGGTGAACGGATGATCTCCGCATGTGTGGTTCCCACCGTGAAGCGAGGAGGAGGTGTGGGGGAGCTTTGCTGTTGACACTGTTGGTGATGTATTTAGAATTCAAGGCACACTAACCAGCATGGCTACCACAGCATTCTGCAGTGATTCGCCATCCCATCTGGTGTGCGCCTAGTCCCGCTATCATTTGTTTTTCAACAGGACAATGACCCAAAACACACCTCCAGGCTGTGTAAGGACTATTTGACCAAGAAGGAGAGTGATGATGCTGCATCAGATGACCTGGCCTCCACAATCACCAGACCTCAACCCAATTGTGGTGGTTTGGGATGAGTTGGACCGCAGAGTGAAGGAAAAGCAGCCAACAAGTGCTCAGCATATGTGGGAACTCCTTCAGATGTTACTAGTCACATGCGCCGAATACAACCAGTTTAGACCTTACAGTGAAATGCTTACTTACGAGCACCTAACTGACAGTGCAGTTTCAAAAAAATATGGATAAGAATAAGAGATAAAAGTAACAGGTAATTAGAGGAGCAGTAAAAAATAACAAAAAATATACAGGGGGGTGCCGGTACAGAGTCAATGTGCAGGGGCACCGGTTAGTTGAGGTAGTATGTACATGTAGGTAGTGTTACTTAAAGTGACAATGCATAGATGACAACAGAATGTGTCAGTGGAGGGGAGGGGGGCAATGTGAATAGAATAGTCTGTAGTATTCCCAGGTGGATGTCCAATATCAAATCAAATCAAATTTTATTTGTCACATACACATGGTTAGCAGATGTTAATGCGAGTGTAGCGAAATGCTTGTGCTTCTAGTTCCGACAATGCAGTAATAACCAACAAGTAATCTAACTAACAATTCCTAATCTACTGTCTTATACACAGTGTAAGGGGATAAAGAATATGTACATAAGGATATATGAGTGAGTGATGGTACAGAGCAGCATAGGCAAGATACAGTAGATGGTATCGAGTACAGTATATACATGTGAGATGAATATGTATACAAAGTGGCATAGTTAAAGTGGCTAGTGATACATGTATTACATAAGGATGCAGTCGATGATATAGAGTACAGTATATAGGTATGCATATGAGATGAATAATGTAGGGTAAGTAACATTATATAAGGTAGCATTGTTTAAAGTGGCTAGTGATATATTTACAACATTTCCCATCAATTCCCATTATTAAAGTGGCTGGAGTTGAGTCAGTGTCAGTGTGTAGGCAGCAGCCACTCAATGTTAGTGGTGGCTGTTTAACAGTCTGATGGCCTTGAGATAGAAGCTGTTTTTCAGTCTCTCGGTCCCAGCTTTGATGCACCTGTACTGACCTCGCCTTCTGGATGATAGCGGGGTGAACAGGCAGTGGCTCGGGTGGTAGATGTCCTTGATGATCTTTATGGCCTTCCTGTAACATCGGGTGGTGTAGGTGTCCTGGAGGGCAGGTAGTTTGCCCCTGATGATGCGTTGTGCAGACCTCACTACCCTCTGGAGAGCCTTACGGTTGAGGGCGGAGCAGTTGCCGTACCAGGCGGTGATACAGCCCGCCAGGATGCTCTCGATTGTGCCTCTGTAGAAGTTTGTGAGTGCTTTTGGTGACAAGCCGAATTTCTTCAGCCTCCTGAGGTTGAAGAGGCGCTGCTGCGCCTTCTTCACGATGCTGTCTGTGTGAGTGGACCAATTCAGTTTGTCTGTGATGTGTATGCCGAGGAACTTAAAACTTGCTACTCTCTCCACTACTGTTCCATCGATGTGGATAGGGGGTGTTCCCTCTGCTGTTTCTTGAAGTCCACAATCATCTCCTTAGTTTTGTTGACGTTGAGTGTGAGGTTATTTTCCTGACACCACACTCCGAGGGCCCTCACCTCCTCCCTGTAGGCCGTCTCGTCGTTGTTGGTAATCAAGCCTACCACTGTTGTGTCGTCCGCAAACTTGATGATTGAGTTGGAGGCGTGCGTGGCCACGCAGTCGTGGGTGAACAGTGAGTACAGGAGAGGGCTCAGAACGCACCCTTGTGGGGCCCCAGTTTTGAGGATCAGCGGGGAGGAGATGTTGTTACCTACCCTCACCACCTGGGGGCGGCCCGTCAGGAAGTCCAGTACCCAGTTGCACAGGGCGGGGTCGAGACCCAGGGTCTCGAGCTTGATGACGAGCTTGGAGGGTACTATGGTGTTGAATGCCGAGCTGTAGTCGATGAACAGCATTCTCACATAGGTATTCCTCTTGTCCAGATGGGTTAGGGTAGTGTGCAGTGTGGTTGAGATTGCATCGTCTGTGGACCTATTTGAGCGGTAAGCAAATTGGAGTGGGTCTAGGGAGTCAGGTAGGGTGGAGGTGATATGGTCCTTGACTAGTCTCTCAAAGCACTTCATGATGACGGAAGTGAGTGCTACGGGCGGTAGTCGTTTAGCTCAGTTACCTTAGCTTTCTTGGGAACAGGAACGATGGTGGCCCTCTTGAAGCATGTGGGAACAGCAGACTGGTATAGGGATTGATTGAATATGTCCGTAAACACACCAGCCAGCTGGTCTGCGCATGCTCTGAGGGCGCGGCTGGGGATGCCGTCTGGGCCTGCAGCCTTGCGAGGGTTAACACGTTTAAATGTTTTACTCACCTCGGCTGCAGTGAAGGAGAGACCGCATTTTTCCGTTGCAGGCAGTGTCAGTGGCACTGTATTGTCCTCAAAGCGGGCAAAAAAGTTATTTAGTCTGCCTGGGAGCAAGACATCCTGGTCCGTGACTGGGCTGGATTTCTTCCTGTAGTCCGTGATTGACTGTATACCCTGCCACATGCCTCTTGTGTCTGAGCCGTTGAATTGGGATTCTACTTTGTCTCTGTACTGACGCTTAGCTTGTTTGATAGCCTTACGGAGGGAATAGCTGCGTTGTTTGTATTCAGTCATGTTGCCAGACACCTTGCCCTGATTGAAAGCAGTGGTTCGTGCTTTCAGTTTCACACGAATGCTGCCATCAATCCAAGGTTTCTGGTTAGGGAATGTTTTAATCGTTGCTATGGGAACGACATCTTCAACGCACGTTCTAATGAACTCGCACACCGAATCAGTGTATTCGTCAATGTTGTTATTTGACGCAATACGAAACATGTCCCAGTCCACGTGATGGAAGCAGTCTTGGAGTGTGGAGTCAGCTTGGTCGGACCAGCGTTGGACAGACCTCAGCGTGGGAGCTTCTTTTTTTTAGCTTTTATCTGTAGGCAGGTATCAGCAAAATGGAGTTGTGGTCAGCTTTTCCGAAAGGGGGGCGGGGCAGGGCCTTATATGCGTCGCGGAAGTTAGAGTAACAGTGATCCAAGGTTTTTCCGCCCCTGGTTGCGCAATCGATATGCTGATAAAATTTAGTATTCCTCATGAAGCTGGTTGAGAGAATGCCAAGAGTATGCAAAGCTGTCATCAAAGCAGAGGTTGGCTACTTTGAAGGATCTCAAATATAAAATGTATTTTGATTTGTTTAACCCTTTTTTGGTTACTATATGATTCCATGTGTTATTTCATAGTTTTGATGTCTACACTAGTATTCTACAATGTAGAAAATAGTAAAAAATAAAAACCCTTGAATGAGTTGGTGTCCCAACTTTTGACTGGTACTGTACATCATGTGAAATAATTCTGTAAGACGTTGTCTTGTGACGCTGCAGGTATGTGTTCAAGTGTGTAATCTACCCTAATCTAATGTAATCTAATCTGAAAATGCTTAGTCTGGAACACAAGCTAGGTTTCCATCCAATTGGTGCCAGATTGTCATGCAAATATTATTTTATCTACATAAAAACAATTCACATGTTTTCCAACCAGAGATATTACTGATGTCATGTTCTGTCACTGTATCAGATCAATCAAACATTTAGGTCTATGGTTGCAATAGTACTTCTGTATTAATAAACGTAATATTGCCCTACCACCTTGTTGATATACTTTCAGCACCATTGTTCTTGCATGTAACATTTCCATAATTTTTGCATTTACGGCTTATCAACCCAAACTATGTGATTTTTAAATGATCTAGTTGCATATTCTGCAACAGGCTTTCTCAGAATGACAGTTGTGTTGTTTTAGTCATCCAAGGATCAGCGGCTGGTATACTCAGGCCATCTCCTCCAGGACCACCTGCAACTGAGGGATGTCCTCAGGAAGGTAAAGACCACTCTCAACCTTCTCTGTTTTTCTGCTGTGGCATATGGTGGAGAAGTTTGGAGTATGGTGGACTAACACTATATCTGAAATGTTAGAATTGGTATGCAATATCACAGAAACCTCACTCAACATAAGACAACTGACTGCTGAGCCGTTATTGAATAGGGCCCACCCCCTTGTGTGTCTGAGAGAGAGGGTGAACGTGAGGCAGAAGACTGTGACGGTATAACAATAGCTGATCCGATGTAGTAAGCAACATTGTTGAGGTTGGCTTTGTCCCTGAATTCTAGCCTGTTCCCTGAAATTCCTCCCTCGCTCTCAAGTCCTCCAATCACCAAAACAGAATCAAATGATTAATTATGCCCTTCTCCTTTTCCCCCCACATCCAACCCTCTTTCTGCCTACAGCAGGAGGGTTATCACATGATGCACCTGGTGTGTGCCTCCCGTAGCCCACCAACCTCGCCCACGCCCCACTGCTCCACCCCCAGCTCGGTGACCTCTGACCCCAGCTCCAGCTCTGGGGTACGTCTAATGGTGTGGAGTCATTCTGTGGAGCTCAACAATTCAATTAGATAGAAATGAAATGCCTAGAACACATAACAGAATGCCCTGTCATTTGGAATGGAGAGTGGGGTGTGGTCTATATGTTACATTTCTACTCGGTGACTTGGAAGGTATCCGTTTGGTGTTTTTGCGGTAGGGCTGGGCGACAAGACCCAAATATATCACAATATTTTTCAAATTTCTTGCGGTATTTGAGTTTTTTAACATTACAAGTTCTAAATATGCTTTATTTAGTGCATGACCCTGGGGTGGCAACACATACATTCTAAGGGTTTTTAATAGGGCTTTGGACATTCAAGAAACTTCAACCAAAAGTTTGAATATAGTGGGCACTTTGAATCCAGTGATTGACACAATGAATGAAAAAGCGAGGGATAGGTTATTGTGACAGGGTAGGAACCAACCGACATTACACACAGTGGCATAACACATTTAACAAACCAAACATTGAAATACCGTTATACAAGGTAAAGTAAAACCCAAGCTTGTCTGTGCATCAGTACCGGTGTGTGAGTATATAGTAAAATACTCTATACCGCCCAGCCCTACTTTGCAGCTGTCCTTATTCCCATAGGTGCATTGTTTTTTTTAACCTATATATTCCTTTGCTGGTTTATGTCTTGTCACTCAGAATTCAGACAGTGATGGCTCCACCCCCCAAGCCACAACACCAAATCAGGACGGTCAGTCCGCTGCCTCAGTAGCAGGAACTTATGATGGACTAAGGCATCGTGGAGGCTTCCCCCAATTTAACCCTCAAAATCCTACCTCTACTGGTATAATGCAATGGTAAGCACTGTTCTCGTGTATTGGGATCAATTCTAGTTCAGTTTCTACCTAGTCAGGAAAATAATTGAAATTCAATTTTTTTAAATGGTGGAAATAATGCAGAAAATATTGTGTGCGCATGATTTTTGATTGCATGTGTTACTGTTTTTCCTCCATAGGCCAGATGGGACACAGCTCCCAGTACAGGGGGGTATGGCTGCAGGTGTGCCCCCCCACCCCATGTACATGCCCATGCAGGTCCTCTGGTGGCAGCAAATGTATGCACGCCACTACTACATGCAATAGTAAGTCAGTCATCTGCATTTAGAGCCCAATCCTAACAACCCGTAAGGACCACAGACTTTTCTATGTTAGAATTAGTTATATTCACTGGCTTCTATTCGCTAATACTTATTTATGTCCTTCTTTCTCTCCCTCTTCCAGTCAAGCAGCAGTGGCAGCCTCACAGCCCACCTCCACCCCTCCCTCCTCCCCCAGTCCCACCCACTCCCCCCAACCCGCACAGCCCAATGAAGCTCCACCTCCCCTGGGACCTAACCCCATTCAAGAGGACAGGCCGGCCAATCCTAATATCCAGATGAATGCCCAGGGCGGGGCCGTGCTAAATGAGGATGAACTGAACCGGGATTGGCTGGACTGGATGTACGCGGTCTCCCGCGCTGCCATCTTGCTCAGCATTGTGTATTTCTACTCCTCCTTTGGCCGCTTCGTCATGGTGATAGGCGCCATGCTGCTCGTCTTTTTGTGAGTTCTCGTCTGTACACTATCAGTTTGACATTAGAGTGGATACTTTTGAAGGACCCTGTTTACTTTGTACTGTGGGCTCCAAAATGACTGGCAACCCTGACTGGCAATGCACAAACAATACTTGAAAAAATATAAACAATATAATTATAGAGAAACTCAAAACACCAACATGTGAGAAATATACTTTATTAATATTTCAATGGAACCCACCAAAGTAATTTATTGATTTAATAAATGAGGTAATGCAATATCCCTTTGTCATCCAACACTATGAAAAAAAACAAAAGAACTGGCAGTTCAAAAGAGACGGATGGTCATAGACCTTCATAAAGAAAACCAATGTTTATTTGTCACGTGCACTGAATACAACCTTACAGTGAAATGCTTACTTACAGGCCCTAACCAACAGTACAATTTTTAAGTAAAAAAATAGGTATTAGGTGAACAATAGATAAGTAAAGAAATAAAAAAAACACAGTAAAAAGGTCAGTTGCTATATACAGTAGCGAGGCTATAACAGTAGTGAGGCTATATACAGGCACCGGTTAGTCAGGCTAATTGAGGTAATACAGTGGGGCAAAAAAAGTATTTAGTCAGCCACCAATTGTGCAAGTTCTCCCATTTAAAAAGATGAGAGTGGCCTGTAATTTTCATCATAGGTACACTTCAACTATGACAGATAAAACGAGGGAAAAAATCCAGAAAATCACATTGTAGGATTTTTAATGAATTTGCAAATCTTTTTAGTTTTCTGAGGGTGAATAGGCTTTGTCGTGCCCTCTTCACAACGGTCTTGGTCTGTTTGGACCATTCTAGTTTGTTGGTGATGTGGACACCAAGGAACATGAAGCTCTCAACCTGCTCCACTACTGCCCCGTCAATGAGAATGGTGGCGTGCTCAATCCTCCTTTTCTTGTAGTCCACAATCATCTCCTTTGTCTTGATTACGTTGAGGGATAGGTTGTTATTCTGGCACCACCCGGCCAGGTCTCCGACCTTCTCCCTATAGGCTTGTCTTGTCGTTGTGTCGTCTGCAAAGTTATTGATGGCGTTGGAGTCATGCTTGGCCACGCAGTCGTGTGTGAACAGGGAGTACAGGGGGGGACTGAGCACGCACCCCTGAGGGGCCTCTGTGTTGAGGATCAATGTGGCGGATGTGTTGTTACCTACCCTTACCACCTGGGGGTGGCCCGTCAGGGAGTCCAGGATCCAGTTGCAGAGGAAGGTGATTAGTCCCAGGATCTTTAGCGTAGTGATGAGCTTTGAATCTGTTAATGGCTACAAGAAGATCCACAAACAATTGAATATACCACTGAGCACTGTCAGGGCAAATATTAAACAATTCAAAAGATATGGAACAGTTGAAAACCTCATGGGTAGAGGATGCAAATGCATTTTGCCCCCCCCAAGATAGGGAGGAGGATGGTGAGAGAAGCAACAAAATCCCCAAGAATTACTGTGAAAGAATTGCAGGCCTTGGTGGCGTCATGGGGTCACCAGGTTTCAAAAAGCACCATCAGACGCCACCTCCACAACCACAGCCTCTTTGGAAGGGTTGCCATAAGAAAGCCCTTTCTGACCCCAAGAGACACAGACGCAAGTGCTTGGAGCCAAACGTCATTTAAATTATGACTGGAAGAAGGTGCTCTGGTCAGATGAGACCAAAATTTAAGGTTTTGGTGTCGAAACAGAGATGCATACCAGGAGAGATGCACCCTAACGTTGAAATATGGTGGTGGGTCAGTGATGTTTTGGGGCTGTTTTAATTCCAGAGGTTAAGATTGATGGCATAATGAATTCCACCAAGAATCAGGCAATTTTGGCTGACATTCTGGTTGCCTCTGCCAGAAGGCTTGGACTTGGCCGTAGGTGAACTTTCCAACAAGACAATGACCCAAAACATACCTCAAGATCCACACAGAAATGCTTCTGTGACAGCAAAATCAATGTTCTGCCATGGCCATCTCAGTCACCGGACCTCAATCCAATCGAAAACCTGTGGGCTGAGTGGAAGAGGGAAGTTGATAAGTGCAAACCCAAGAATGTGAAGGATCTTGAAAGGTTCTGCATAGAGGAATGGTCCAAAGTCCCTCCAAATGTGTTCCTTAACCTTGTCAAACATTACAGGAAAAGACCATGCTGTTATCCTTGCCAGAGGTGGATGCACTAAGTACTAAATGAGGAGTGCCAATAGTTATGAAACCTTGATTTTTATTAAATGTATTTGTGTTAAATAATTGTATGATTTTGGTGGGTTCCATTAAAACATTAATAAAGTACAGTATTTCTCACATGTTGAGTTTATCTCTATAATTATATTGTTTATTTGTTCAAGTATTGTTTGTGCATTGTCAGTCAGGGGTGACAGTAATTTTGGAGCCCACTGTGTCTGTGTGTGAGATACTAATTTTGTGGTGTTAACTAGGCACAGGGCTGGTTGGTTCCCCTTTAGGCCAGAGCTGCAGAACCCCGGAGGAGGAGCGGGGTTAGCTCATCAGGACGAGGCAGAGAGACACCAGGACATCCAGGAGATGGTAGGTGCTCCTTGTTTAAGATGGACTCTTATCTCTGTCTGTGTGGTTATGTTTTTCTGTCTGATCGATCTGTCTGTGTGGTTGTTTTTCTGTCTGTGTCCAAGCTGCTCCTTTCCCTCTGCAACATTCTCTCTCCGTCTCTGCTTTTTAAACCGATGGTCCTTCTCTTATTCTCTCTCATTTTCTCGTCCTGTTTCTCTTCATCTCAGGAGCGGATGATGGATGAAGGGCTGGAGGATGAGGAGGGCGACAGTGGAGAGGAAGGCCCAGAGGACCCGGCAGCTCCCGCTGCCCCCCGCCACCACGGCTTCCTGGCCTCCGCCTGGTCCTTCATCAGCACCTTCTTCACCTCCCTCATCCCAGAGGGACCCCCCCAACCCGCCAACTAAATCAGGGAGGGAGACCCCCCCCCCCCCCAGTAACAACCTCCCATGCTGCCAACTACCAGACTGTAAAAAGTGCTGCAGTATGGGGGAAGTCTTGAATAAATCAATGAGCATCGAACAAACTAACATGTTATGCCATGTTAAACAAGCTAACAATGCTTTATATTACAGAGGCTTCTTTGATTTCATCATACAAACCACTACACACACTTTATTACCTTTGATCATGTCTGCTCATTCAGATTTTGGTGGCATTGAAAGGCCTCGAAAGGTCATCCATTGTAAGCAGTGATATCAGCCATCGCATTTATCGTTTTGGAGAATAGATGAAAGGACATACATACCTAAATGTGTATGAATATTGCAATGACTCTAGCACATTGATTCTCTCTGTGTATATGAGCATTATCTATTTACATATAAATATATACATCTTAATTCCTGACTAAATGCGTTTTTGAATAAAAGCCTTGTGGTTTCGTGTGTGTGAACTGTCTTCTATGATTGGTTCAATTGAAGGGCAAGTGAGATGTTATCTATTTTACCTACTTTATTTGGGAGTCATTAAGTGGAAGTTCATGTTCTTTTTCATCTGGTGCAGTTGACGTAGTGGAATTGAATCATCCATTCAAAGCCCTGTAACCATAGATATCCTATAATGAGTATTCTATGCATGATACAGCTTAGATAACTCAGGAATTCTACTTCATCCTCCACGATGGCTGCTTGATGACTACTCAAATCAAGTTTAATGGTCGCGTACACAGGTTTGCAGATGTTATCGCAGGTGCTGAGAAATGCTTGTATTTCTTGCTCCAACAGTGCAGTAATACCTAGTAATGAACTTCATACCCAATGGGCACTATGATGTTAAAGTAGAGGAGCAGCAGCAGGAGGAACGTGAGAACCTATGGCATGATGTTGGTTACTTAAACCTAGAATAGCAAACAGATTCTGAGGCCTTTTTTGAGACCACCACCTGGGTCTCTGGAAGTTGAAGAAACCTTTAGCCACCTTAACCTCTGTGATGGGTAGGCAACCCTGTTCCTGGAGTACTGCAGGATTTTGTTCCAACTAGGCACCACACCTGACCAACTGAGCTAATTGATCAGTTCAGAGATTAGGATCTGGAAATGTTTTTTTTGCCCGCATTACAGAAGGCTATATCGGTCTTCTAATACAGGACAAGCAAAGGCCCAGTGCACTACTTTTGTGAATAGAAATTATTATTAAATTCTACTTTTTCAGGGGGTGCAGCAGCAGCACCCCTACTTCCCGTGACTATGCTTGTGACATGTTTTCTGAATTCTGAGGGTGATAGTTGATCATCTTTGCAGACGATAAATGATACTGTTTCGGAGTTATTACTTTTAAAGTTTTGATTGTGTTAGTGAATTTTGCGAGAGAAATGTGTTCTCTCTCAACTAATATGAGACGGATACATTTCTATAGGCAATGTCTCCAAATAAAATAACTTCGATCCACACTCCCGTCTGTAGCCATGAAGTGCTTTGAAAGGCAAGTCATGGCTCACATCAACGCCGTCATCCCAGAAACCCTAGACCCACTCCAATTTGCATACCGCCCCAACAGATCCACAGATGATGCAGTCACTATTGCCCTCCACACTGCCCTTTCCCACCTGGACAAAAGGAACACCTATGTGAGAATGCTGTTCAATGACTACAGCTCAGCTTTCAACACCATAGTGCCCTCAAAGCTCATCAATAAGCTAAGGACCCTGGGACTAAACACCTCCCTCTGCAACTGGATCCTGGACTTCCTAATGGGCCGTCCCCAGGTGGTAAGGGTAGGTAACAACACATCCGCCACGCTGATCCTCAACACAGAGGCCCCTCAGGGGTGCGTGCTCAGCCCCCTCCTGTACTCCTTGTTCACTCATGACTGCACGGCCAGGCACGACTCTAACACCGTCATTAAATTTGCCGATGACACAACAGTCGTAGGCCTGATCACCGACAACAACGAGGCAGCCTATAGGGAGGTCAGAGACCTGACCGTGTGGTGCAAGGACAACAACCTCTCCCTCAACGTGATCAAGACAAAGGAGATGATTGTGGACTACAGGAAAAGGAGGACCGAGCACGCCCCCATTCTCATCAAAGGGGCTGCAATGGAGCAGGTTGAGAGCTTCAAGTTCCTTGGTGTCCACATCACCAACAAACTAACATGGTCCAAGCACACCATGACAGTCGTGAAGCAGACACAACAAAAACTATTCCCCCTCAGGAGACTGAAAATATTTGGCATGGGTCCTCAGATCCTCAAAAAGTTCTATAGCTGCACCATTGAGAGTATCCTGACTGGTTGCATCACTGCCTGGTATGGCAACTGTTCGGCCTCTGACTGCAAGGCACTACAGGGGTAGTGCGAACAGCCTAGTACATCACTGGAGCCAAGCTTCCTTCCTTCCAGGACCTCTATGCCAGGCGTTGTCAGAGGATGGCCCTGAAAATGGTCGAAGACTCCAGCCTCCTTAGACTGTTCTCTCTTCTACCACACAACAAGCGGTATCGGAGCGCCAGGTCTAAGTCCAAGTGGCTTCTAAACAGCTTCTACCCCCAAGTCATAAGACTCCTGAACATCTAGTCAAATGGCTACCCAGAATATTCACATTGCCCCTCCCCTCTTCACACCACTGCCACTCTCTGTTGTCATCTATGCATAGTCACTTTAAGTAACACTACCTACATGTACATACTACCTCAACTAACCGGTGCCCCTGCACATTGACTCTGTACCGGCATCACCCTGTATATATTGTTATTTTTTACTGCTCCTCTAATTACCTGTTATTTTTATCTCTTATTCTTATCCATATTTTTTGAAACTGCACTGTCAGTTAGGGGCTCGTAAGTAAGCATTTCACTGTATGTTCTACACCTTTTGTTTTCGGCGCATGTGGCAAATAAAATTTGATTTGGTCCGATTTGATTTGATTGTTTCAATTGAATGACACTTGAGAGAGGTTCTCTAATTGGCCTGCAGGTGGTACAATTGTAAACAAAATATAAAAAGCTTGTGATTTTAGAACGGTACTGTTTTGCTGTCTGTGGGTGATCAGTGAATGCTGGGCTTTGTCGGTGTCTTCTGAGCCTGAGTGGTTCTCAGTAGACCTACAGGCTGGATCGGTGCTTTAAAAAAGGTTCAACAAGGCACACATGGCCGGCCTGTCAGACTCTTCCTATTTTTCATGCGGTCAACGTCAGGTGCAGGAGAAATGTGACTCGTGTCACTGCTCAGTGGACAAACTCATACGTAGATTTAGGTAGTAACCGAGTGCATTCACTTCAGTGCTCTTTTTCATCTGGTGCAGGTACAGGCGACATAGCAACAATGGGAAATGTATCAGCCAAACAGAGCCCTGTAACCATAGAGATCCTTTTCAAATGGAATGTAATCATATGCCTGTAACAGCATGTGTTATGATGTCACAAAACCATCATCATGGAATCCATCAGTTACTTAATCATTGGCAACAATGATAGAAGTCACTCCAATGACAGATTGATGACAACACTACCTTCATTGAGATATCCACCTTCAGAGAGGACTGTTGTGATCCATTGAGATGTTTAGTGTTTTATTTAACCAGGCAAATCAGTTAAGAACAAATTCTTGTCTACAATGACGGCCTACCCTGGCGGCGCTGGGCCAATTGTACGCCACCCTATGGGACTCCCAATCACGGCCGGATGTGATACAGCCTGGATATGAACCAGGGACTGTAGTGACACCTCTTGCATTGAGATCAATGCCTTAGACCGCTGCACCACTCAGGAGCCCAATAGCCTACATTTGGTTTTGAATGCAGCAACCGTGTCCATCGATAATATGATCCCTCCGCGTTATAAACCTGGGCTTAGGTTGAACCGTCCTGGGGACTGTTATTTTGATGTACTCTATGTTGACAATTATATCATGGATATACTTAGGTGTAAACAATACAGAACTGATAAAAGTGGTTTTGTGGACTGTCATAATCTCAGTTAACCCAGAACCAAAATCTTATGTAATTTGGTCAGATTTTATGTTTTCGTAGTCTGTCCACCAGGGATTATGACTGTCGTGATTTTTTTGTCTAATTTGTATTCCTCAGGTTTTAAGACAAATTATCATCATTGATGACAGCAGTGATGAGGAAGAGGAAGTCATTATCAGGGTGGGGGTATGATATTTGTGCATCTGTAACTTTCTCACTCATCATTATTCACAATTCATTCAGAATTATCCATAATCATGGTACCAGCCACATTAATGTAGAAGTGTTTAGAAACATATTCTACTCTTATTTACAGTGGTGTAAAGTACTTAAGTAAAAATACTTCAAAGTACTACTTATGTAGTTTTTTGGGGTATCTGTACTTTACTATTTATATTTTTGACTACTTTTACTTTTACTTCACTACATTCCTGAAGAAAATGATATACTTTTTACTCCATACATTTTCCCTGAAACCCAAAAGTGTTTGTTACATGTTGAATGCTTAGCAGGACAGGAATATGGTCTAATTCCCACACTTATCAAGAGACTATTCCTGGTCATCACTACTGCCTGATCTGGTGGACTCACTAGTGTTGGAGTGTGCCCCTGGCTATCTGTAAATAACTAGAAAATGTGTCTGCCTGCTTTGCTTAATATAAGGAATTTGAAATAATTCATACTTGTACTTTTACTTTTGATACTTAAGTATATTTAAAACCAAATACTTTTAGACTTTTATTCAAGTAGTATTTTTCTGGGTGATTTTCACTTTTACTCAAGTAATTTCTATTAAGGTATCTTTACTTTCACTTAAGTAGACAATTGGTTACTTTTTCCACCACTGCTTATTTACAATAAAAGTTACAAAAAAAATGACACAATACATGATTTACAATTCATTTCTATTGGACACAAAATAATCTGAAACACAACCAAAACAAACAGCAAATGCATCCAACAAATTTGTAGAGTCACAAGCTTCATGTAGACGTTGTGTGCTATGAATATGGGACCAAAGTGAATTTGTCCCAGTACTTTTGCTACAGTAAAATGGGGGGACTATGTCCAAAAAGTGTTGTTATTTCTAAACGGTTAACCAGATATGGATCGAAATACCCTCAAATACAAGCTGACAGTCTGCACAACAAAACATGTGCCACTGTCCCAATACTTTTGGAGCTCACTGTACTTATCTACCATTGGTTAAAGCACTTCACAATGTTGTGGCCCATTATCACCCCAAATGTGTTGCGTTGTTATCAGAAGTCTTATGTCATGATCGTGCGAGGCCATGAGAGATGTTGGTGGATGAGGATTTTGAAAGAAAGTTGAAACACAGGGATGCACTTCCAGAGGGAGGATAATGCCATGAATTTGGTCCAAAAGTTGAACTTTCAATTTTGTTGCCACATTATCACTACTCTCACTGTTATTCGGGAAGTGAGTCCTGTGCCTGTGACTTTCTTTCAAATCCCTCCCTTGAAATGGAAAGTCCATTGGCTATCAGCCAGTCTGCTTTTAACAGATGACACCACTCGAATCCTCAAGAACACAACGCAGATTCCAATAGTACTAATCACTATCTAGCTTCTCGTTTACATTTAAATATATGGGTCTTTGAGTGAATTAATGGCTATTCATGAACATAATTACTTAAGAAAAGGGGATATTGTGAAGTCTATTGGGGAGGTGGTCTGAATGATAAATAACATGCTACTCTATCAACAGGAAATCAACTGGATACATTATACTGGTGAAGTAGTATGATGGAGGATAGTAGCTACTGTTTACTGAAAAGATGAGAGGATAGGCTGGCAAAATCGTCTTATAATTCAGAATTTTACACACACACACACACACACACACACATGAATATCCGCCAGGGCATATATTTTATTAGTTCGGCTGTCTTGTACAACTCTGCAGCTGAAAGCTGAATGACAGTATACAGACAAAAGAAAGAAAAAGAAACATGAGATAAAGGTTTAAGAAAAAATGACGATATGGAGAAGAAAGTCTCTAGTCTTGTTGTATAACTGACAAGCACGATCGAATACTGAGTCCCAAAAAATGTGTGTAAATGTGTTATAAACAATGTAGCAAGAAAATGTACAGAAAGAGATTCAAACAGACCAGGAGGAAACAGCCATCATATTCAGGTGGACATCAGTCACAATTTATACAGCACTATGACAATCATTTTTGACAGACATGTACTAAAAGGCAGTAGATTGCTTTGCATTCCAGGTCAATTTAACTCCTGTTGGTGACTGGACAGCTGCCGCTGGCCTACATAATGGTAACTTGGATTAACTGGAACAGGGGGAGAAAAAATTGACATGAGTATCATCTTCCACAAAAAAAGCTTCTCAGTGGTGATTACTTATTCATATTCTGTTCTTCTTTAGGTAGAGATAGACGTAGTCACTGTGGCTAAATACAAAGCTTCAAAGCTTGATAACTCTGCCAGAGCAAACTCACCTGACTGAAGGAGAAACTGGCTACCTCACAGTCTGTTGCAGCATCACAGGGTGAAATGAGTCGGGATTTAAAGCGAGCTGGAGCAGGAGAACAAAAAAGATATACAAATCTCACTGTGTTCTATTTGTTTATACATCATTGCAACACTGATCATAATAACAATACATTGTATTCATAAAGCACTTGTTCTCAAGGCACTATGCAACATTGTAGATTGTAAAACATTGTAACATATACAGTGGGGAGAACAAGTATTTGATACACTGCCGATTTTGCAGGTTTTCCTACTTACAAAGCATGTAGAGGTCTGTAATTTTTATCATAGGTACCTTCAACTGTGAGAGACGGAGTCTAAAATCCAGAAAATCATATTATATGATTTTTAAGTAATGAATTTGCATTTTATTGTATAACATAAGTATTTGATACATCAGAAAGCAGAACTTAATATTTGGTACATAAACCTTTGTTTGCAATTACAGAGATCATATGTTTCCTGTAGTTAATGACCAGGTTTGCACACACTGCAGCAGGGATTTTGGCCCACTCCTCCATACAGACCTTCTCCAGATCCTTCAGGTTTCGGGGCTGTCGCTGGGCAATACGGACTTTCAGCTCTCTCCAAAGATTTTCTATTGGGTTCAGGTCTGGAGACTGGCTAGGCCACTCCAGGACCTTGAGATGCTTCTTACGGAGCCACTCCTTAGTTGTCCTAGCTGTGTGTTTTGGGTGGTTGTCATGCTGGAAGACCCAGCCACGACCCATCTTCAATGCTCTTATTGAGTGAAGGAGGTTGTTGGCCAAGATCTCGCGATACATGGCCCCATCCACCCTCCCCTCAATATGGTGCAGTCGTCCTGTCCCCTTTGCAGAAAAGCATCCCCAAAGAATTATGTTTCCACCTCCATGCTTCACGGTTGGAATGGTGTTCTTGGGGTTGTACTCATCCTTCTTCTTCCTCCAAACACGGCGAGTGGAGTTTAGACCAAAAAGCTCTACTTTTGTCTCATCAGACCACATGACCTTCTCCCGTTCCTCCTCTGGATCATCCAGATGGTCATTGGCAAACTTCAGACGGGCTTGGACATGCGCTGGCTTGAGCAGGGGGACCTTGCGTGCCCTGCAAGATTTTAATCCATGACGGCGTAGTGTGTTACTAATGGTTTTCTTTGAGACTGTGGTCCCAGCTCTCTTCAGGTCGTGTAGTTCTGGGCTGATTCCTCACCTTCCTCATGATCATTGATGCCACACGAGGTGAGATCTTGCTTGGAGCCCCAGACCCGAGGGTCATCTTGAACTTCTTCCATTTTCTAATAATTGCGCCAACAGTTGTTGCGTTCTCACCAAGCTGCTTGCCTATTGTCCTGTAGCCCATCCCAGCCTTGTGCAGGTCTACAATTTAACCTTGATGACCTTACACAGCTCGCTGGTCTTGGCCATTGTGGAGAGGTTGGAGTCTGTTTGATTGAGTGTGTGGACAGGTGTCTTTTATACAGGTAAAGAGTTCAAACAGGTGCAGTTAATACAGGTAATGAGTGGAGAACAGGAGGGCTTCTTAAAGAAAAACTAACATGTCTGTGAGAGCCGGAATTCTTACTGGTTGGTAGGTGGTCAGGTATCATGCAAGAAAATGCAAATGAATTACTTAAAAATCATACAATGTGATTTTCTGCATTATTTTTTTAGTTTCCGTCTCTCACAGTTGAAGTGTACCTAAGATAAAAATTACAGACCTCTACATGCTTTGTAAGTAGGAAAACCTGCAAAATCGGCAGTGTATCAAATACTTGTTCTCCCCACTGTACATTGTAAACATTGTAAAACAACACATTTTAATGCACCTATTTGTTGTACAGTATGTGTACAGTATGTGACATATATATATATATATATATTTAGATGTAGTAGATTGATTGGAAAGTCAGGAATTTGTTATATAGTGAGTAAAGAGTTACCCTTCAGGATCTTGAGCCTTGTGAGAATGGCCATAAAGTCATCGTATCTGATCCCTCCACCAGAGCTGTACCGGTGCCATAGTGTTTTGAACGTTTCATCGTCCAAACTAAGATCTATATGACAGACAGACATGATTTACTTTTTTAAATCTGCAAATATACTCTACCGAGAGTTCAGTTTCACTATCAGGTCAGGATGCTCACAATCAAAACCAAATCATTGTGTGGTAAATTAAGAGAAAATCAACAAATCATACAGTGGCAAGAAAAGGTATGTGAACCCTTTGGAATTACCTGGATTTCTGCATAAATTGGTTGTCAAATTTGATCTGATCTTCATCTAAGTCACAACAATAGACAAATATAGTGATCTTAAACTAATAACACACAAATTATTGGATTTTTCTTGTCTATATTGAATACATAATTTAAACATTCACGGTGTAGGTTGGAAAAAGTATGTGAACCCCAAGGCTAATGACTTTTCCAAAACCTAATTGGAGTCAGGAGTCAGCTAACCTGGAGTCCAATCAATGAGACAAGATTGGAGATGTTGGTTAGAGCTATCTTGCAGCTATAAAAAAACTATAAAAAACACTCACAAAATTTGAGTTTGCTATTCACAAGAAGCATTGCCTGATGTGAACCATGCCTGGAACAAAAGAGATCTCAGAAAACTTAAGATTAAGAATTGTTGACTTGCATTAAGCTGGAAAGGGCTACAAAATATTTCTAAAAGCCTTGATGTTCATCAGTCCACGGTAAGACAAATTGTCTATAAATTGAGAAATTTCAGCACTGTTGCTACTCTCCCTAGGAGTGGCTGTCCTGCAAAGATAACTGCAAGAGCACAGCGCAGAATGCTCAATGAGGTTAAGAAGTGTCAGGATTTGGCCAGGGTTGTTCCGGTTTTGGTCACTAGATGCCCCCATTGTGCTATTTGACCCATTTGTTTTCCCCTTGTTCCCAGTTATTATTTGCACCTGTGCCTTGTTTCCCTTGATTGTATTTAAACCCTTAGTTTTCCTCAGTTCTTTGCGCCATGTTTGAATGTTAGCACCCAGCCTCAGTGATGCTATGAACATTTGTTGCGTCAGTTGGAATCGCTTGTGGTCCTTTGTTCTTGTTTATTTATTTTTGATTATCTTTTGAGGCTTTTTTTCTGCTGTACCTACCACCTTGTGGATTTACCTTTTTGACTTGGAGGATTAATTTTGTTCTCTTGGAATTACTTTTGACGTTGTGGATTTATATTTTTGCCTGAACTTTCCTTTTACTTTATTAAAACACTGTCTCAAGTACTGCTGTGACTGCCTCATCTTCTGGGTTCTGCCGACTATTCGTGGCTCAGTTTGCTAAGTGACTGTTTCTCACACCGGAGATCCAGGTTTGTAACCGGGTCCTGACAAAGAAGAACCCTAGAGTGTCAGCTAAAAATGTACAGAAATCTCTGGAACACGCTAACATCTCTGTTGACGAGTCTACGATATGTAAAACACTAAACAAGAATAGTGTTCATGGGAGGACACCACGGAAGAAGCCACTGCTGTCCAAAAAAACATTGCTGCACGTCTGAAGTTTGCAAAAGTGCACAGGGATGTCCCACAGCGCTACTGGCAGAATATTCTGTGGACAGATGTTACTATAATTGAGTTGTTTGGAAGGAACACACAACACTGGAGAGAAAAAGGAACAGCACACCAACATCACAACTGTAAAGTATGGAGGGAGCATCATGGTTTGGGGCTGCTTTGCTGCCTTAGGGCCTGGACAACTTGCTATCATCAACGGAAAAAGGAATTCCCAAGTTTATCAAGACATTTTACAGGAGAATGTTAGGCTATCTGTCCACCAATTGAAGCTCAACAGAAGTTGGGTGATGCAACAGGTCAACAACTAAATCAACAACAGAATGAGAGCGGTTCACACCAGACATCCCAAGAATATTGCTGAACTAAAACAGTTTTGTAAAGAGGAATGGTTCATAATTCCTCCTGACCGTTGTGCAGGTCTGATCTGCAACTACTGAAAACATTTGGTTGAGGTTATTGCTGCCAAAGGAGGGTCAACCAGTTATTAAATCCAAGGGGTCACATACTTTTCCCACCCTGCACTGTGAATGTTTATGGTGTGTTCAATAAAGACTTGACACCTTATAATTGTTTGTTATTAGTTTAAGCAGACTGTGTTTGTCTATTGTTGTGACCTAGACGAAGATCAGATAAAATTTGATGACCAACTTATGCAGAAATCCAGGTATTTCCAAAGGGTTCACATACTTTTTCCTGCCACTGTAAATACATCCTTTGATCGTAACCGTGATACATGACTAACCACGGACATCAAGGGCATTCTTCATCTGGTATTCTGTGACGAACCCTGGGTTCTGCCACTCATAGGACTCTGAGTACTCTCTCTTGGTAACAGATACATAGTGCTTTAGGTTGTGGAATTCTTTCACATCCAGTTTGCCTGATTTGTCTTTCTGAAAGGAGCTGGTTAAGGAGAAAGGATTGATGGCTGATACAGTATTGAAACCATTGTCAACCAGGGAGCCTACTGGGGCCTCAGTTGATCTACAATATAGCTCAGAAAGAAGTAAATAAATACAAGAATTGTCAGGAAACACAAAATGGTTTCGGGGGAAGAAATATTAATTAATAAACTCATAAAAGTGAACTAAAAACAGAAACCGGTGAAGGATACATCTTCTAGAACCAACAATATGTGGGCAGTTTGAAGACTTAGTGCTACAATTGAAGTAGACAAGAACATATATGTATAAATTAAATACACACATACGTCATATATAATGCTTTAAATTCAAGAAACCACAACTAACATTGGTCCCGAACAGAGTGACCAAGTTCTTTCAGCTTGACCAGGAGTTCCTCAGCCGTGAGTTGCTGTGGAGACCAAAACACACAAGCATTTGATAGGATGATGGTAATATTCTCCAATTTTCACTTGCCACCTATCCACCTACTCCCACTTCACTTCATACATTCCTCATTAAACACATTCTAGGTATCATTCACTTGCTACATATAAATATTTACTTTTCAGTTGTCGGAGAAAAATATTTTCAACACACCTCGGGATTACTGTCCCCCTATGAAAAGAAGTAGACAATATTTTAGAGTAAATTGTTTTGTACACATCTCAAACAAAGGTGACGATACCGCTAGCATGCACCCTGTTGGGTCTGTAGCAAAATAATGAAAGCCAAATCATTGTTGCAGCCACTACTGGCCCATGTACTTATTGCAACGTATTACTGAATTAAACAACTTGGAGAAACTACTGATTTATTAAAAGTGGTGACTTAATAAGGGTTAAAAAATGACTAGAGTATTGGTACCTACTCTCACGCATGACTCCTCTGGAAAGGATCCACAGCTCAGATCATCAGGCCAGGACATCCCAAACTTATTCAACACACTGTCACACCCCAGTTTGGCTCTCTCACAAAGGGATCTGCAAGGGCGCTGCACCTCCCCTTCCACACACTGGGGAGCGTAGACAGAACACAGAAAGAAGCGGATATCCACAGAACAAGTCAATTTCAAAACATACTCCATTTGAGCCATCTTAACGGCCGCCTCCGCCTGTTTTTTGTGCCCCAGCAGATTTGGCATGGCCGTCAGGTTGTAGGAGATGCCCTGGCACAGTGGCATGGTGATTGGCTGGCAGGGGCCCTCAGGGGACGGAGCACTGGTCACCCCACACTGAAGAGGAAACAACAAAATACCTCATATTCACCAATCAGCAATAATTATTATTGAAGGATGTTTACCTTTACTTCACCAGGCAAAACTGATTGAGGTTTCCTTTCTTTCCTTTCCTCGCCAAACATTTTGATGTTGACAATTTATGTTTAAAGGGGCACTTTACCCTTATTAAACATCTCATTTATCATCTGGTGTGCATCATGTGACTTTGACCAACTATGAGCAGGCAAAGGAAACTGAAACTAATTTTCTTAACCTTTGCCTGCCCTGATCATAGTTGTTTAAATAACGATGCAGTGTAGTGGTGTGCTGGTTGGAGCCTGGTATTGAATCTGTAAGTTGATACACTATGTATACAAAAGTATGTGGACAGCCCTTCTAATTAGTAGATTTAGCTATTTCAGATACACCAATTGCTGACAATAAAATTGAGCACACAGCCATGCCATCTCCATAGACAAACATTGGCAGTAGAATGGCCTTACTGAAGAGCACAGTGACCTTCAACGTGTCACCGTCATAGGACGCTATCTTTCCAATAAGTCAGTTCGTCAAATTTCTGCACTGCTAGAGCTGCCCCGGTCAACTGCAAGTGCTGTTATTGTGAAGTGGAAACTTCTAGAAGCAGCAACAAAGGCTCAGCCACAAAATGGTAGTCCACACAAGCTCACAGAACGGCACTCCAAGTGCTGAAGCTTGAAGCACGTAAAAATCATCTGTCCTCAAAGAACGGGACTCTGAGTGCTGAAGTGCAATGTCAGAACAAGAACTGTTCATCGGGAGCTTCATGAAATGGGTTTGCATGGCCGCACATAGGCCTAAGATCAGCATGCGCAATGCCAAGCGTCGGCTGGAGTGGTGAAAAGCTTGCTGCCATTGGACTCTGGAGCAGTGGAAACTTGTCTGTGGAGTGATGAATCACGCTTCACAATCTGGCAGTCCAACAGACGAATCTGGGTTTGGCGGATACCAGGAGAATGCTACCTGCTCCAATACATAGGGCCAACTCCTTATTTTGCAATCTGCTTTAAAAACTATATCTCTCTGTTCCAGTTCTATTTCATGAGTTACAGACATTTGTTTTGAATCACCTCTTGTTTTGATGCTTTAAAAACAGTTTTTTAAAAATATATATAATATCTTTATTCCTTATTTCATATTGTTGATTACATGTTGCTAGTTTTTTCGGATCAAAAAGAGGTGATTAACAAACATACAATACATCACATGTACAGTTCATAGTACAAAACGATAGAGAATGATTGAAAGGAATTGAAAAGTCAAGAATCCTCCATCCAGGCTATTTCATTTTCCAATTCATATAAATTATATTTTTTCAAATGTAGCTGTATTTCTTTTACAATTCAGATTAAGATATATACTGAACAAAAATATAAATGCAACATGTAAAGTGTTCGTCCCATGTTTCATGAGCTGAAATAAAATATCCCTGAAATGTTCCATACACACAAAAAAGCTTTTCTCTCAAATGTTGTGCACAAATGTGTTTAAATCCCTGTTCGTGAGCATTTCTCATTTTCTGAGATAATCCATCCACCTGACAAGTGTAGCATATCAAGAAGCTGATTAAACAATATGATCATTACACAGGTGCACCTTGTGCTTGGGACAATAAAAGGCCACTGTGCAGTTTTGTCACGCAAAACAATGCCACAGATGTCTCAAGTTGAGGGAGCGTGCAATTGACATGCTGACTTCTTAGAGAATTTAGCAGTACATCCAACGTAGCTCACAACCGCAGACCACGTGTATGGTGTTGTGTGGGCGAGCATTTAGCTGATGTCAACGTTGTGAACAGAGTGCAGTGGGGTTATGGTATGGGCAGGTATAAGCAATGGACAACGAACACAATGGCAATTTGAATGCACAGAGATACCGTGATGAGATCCTGAGGTTCATTGTCGTGCCATTCATCCACCACCATCACCTCATGTTTCAGCATAATGCACTACCCCCATGTTGCAAGGATTTGTACACAAGCTAAACACCTTCTTCACCAGCGTTGAGGATAACACAGTGCCACCGACGTGGTCCGCTCCCAAGGACTGTGGGCTCTCGTTCTCCGTGGCCGATTTGAGTAAGACATTTAAGCATGTTGACCCTCACAAGGCTCAGGCGGTAGCCTTCAACACCATAGTACCCTCCAAGCTCATGGCCCAGGGTCTGAACCCCGCCCTGTGCAACTGGGTCCTGGAATTCCTGATGGGCCGCCCCCAGGTGGTGAAGGTAGGAAACAACACCTCGACTACGCTGATCCTCAACACAGGGGCCCCACACAGGTGGGTGCTCAACACCCTCCTGTACTCCCTGTTCAACCATAACTCCGTGGCAACGCACGCCTCTAACTCAATCATCAAGTTTGCAGACGACACAACAGTATTAGGCCTGATTACAACAATGACGAGACAGCCTACAGGGAGGAGGTGAAGGTCCTAGCGGAGTGGTGCCAGGAAAATAACTCTCCCTCAACAAAATGAAGGAGCTGATCGTGGACTTCAGGAGACAACAGAGAGAGCATTCCCCAATTCACATCGACAGGACGGCAGTGGAGAAGACAGTGTGGGGAAGAAGGCGCAACAGCGCCTCTTCAACCTCAGGATGCTGAAGAAATTTGGCTTGGCCCCGAAGACCCTCACAAACATTTATAGATGTACAATTGAGAGCATCCTGTCGGATTGTATCACCGCCTTGTACGACAACTGCACTGCTGCAACCACAGGGCTCTCCAGAGGATGGTACAGTTTGCCCAGTGGCGATTTTAGCATATATATCTTGGTGGGGAAAAAAATGTATAAATAAATGTATGCATGCCAGCAAAGGCACTACACAACACAACACTAAACAATACATTAATTGTACTATAACGGTGACAAACGGTGCCCACAAACTGTTAGGGCCTACATAAAGCTGTCCCAAAAGAAGTCTCAACACCTTACCACTGCTACACCTGGCTATCAGTTGAGCCATGTCTGGCAGCGAAACAGTTCATTCAACCTCATTTACTGACTTTTTATAAACATAGCTGATAAGGCTGACTTGCTAAAACAATGTGGTTTCTACTGACAATTGAGAAGTACAAACTATGGCATAAGGGTCCAACACATAGTGCCAACTGTAAAGTTTGGTGGAGGAGGAATAATGGTCTGGGGCTGTTTTTCATGGTTTGGGCTAGGCCTCTTAGTGAACGGAAATCTTAACGCTACAGAATACAATTAGTTGTAAATGAGAACATGTTCTCAACTAGCCTACCTGGTTAAATAAAGGTGAAATATACAGTGGGGCAAAAAAGTATTTAGTCAGCCACCAATTGTGCAAGTTATCCTACATAGGTACACTTCAAATATGACAGACAAAATGAGAAAAAAAAAATCCAGAAAATCACATTGTAGGATTTTTTTATGAATTTATTTGCAAATTATGGTGAAAAATAAGTATTTGTTCACCTACAAACAAGCAAGATTTCTGGCTCTCACAGACCTGCAACAACTTCTTTAAGAGGCTCCTCTGTCCTCCACTTGTTACCTGTATTAATGGCACCTGTTTGAACTTGTTATCAGTATAAAGGACACCTGTCCACAACCTCAAACTGTCACACTCCAAACTCCACTATGGCCAAGACCAAAGAGCTGTCAAAGGACACCAGAAACAAAATTGTAGACCTGCACCAGGCTGGGAAGACTGAATCTGCAATAGGTAAGCAGCTTGGTTTGAAGAAATCAACTGTGGGAGCAATTATTAGGAAATGGAAGACATACAAGACCATCGATAATCTCCCTCGATCTGGGGCTCCACGCAAGATCTCTCCCCATGGGGTCAAAATGATCACAAGAACGGTGAGCAAAAATCCCAGAACCACACAGGGGGACCTAGTGAATGACCTACAGAGAGCTGGGACCAAAGTAACAAAGCCTACCATCAGTAACACACTACGCCGCCAGGGACTCAAATCCTGCAGTGCCAGACGTGTTCCCCTGCTTAAGCCAGTACATGTCCAGGCCCGTCTGAAGTTTGCTAGAGAGCATTTGGATCATCCAGAAGAAGATTGGGAGAATGTCATATGGTTAGATGAAACCAAAATATAACTTTTTGGTAAAAACTCAACTCGTCGTGTTTGGAGGACACGGAATGCTGAGGTGCATCCAAAGAACACCATACCTACTGTGAAGCATGGGGGTGGAAACATCATGCTTTGGGGCTGTTTTTCTGCAAAGGGACCAGGACGACTGATCCGTGTAAAGGAAAGAATGAATAGGGCCATGTATCGTGAGATTTTGAGTGAAATCCTCCTTCCATCAGCAAGGGCATTGAAGATGAAACGTGGCTGGGTCTTTCAGCATGACAATGATCCCAAACACACCGCCCAGGCAACGAAGGAGTGGCTTCGTAAGAAGCATTTCAAGGTCCTGGAGTGGCCTAGCCAGTCTCCAGATCTCAACCCCATAGAAAATCTTTGGAGGGAGTTGAAAGTCCGTGTTGCCCAGCAACAGCCCCAAAACATCACTGCTCTAGAGGAGATCTGCCTGGAGGAATGGGCCAAAATACCAGCAACAGTGTGTGAAAACCTTGTGAAGACTTCTAGAAAACGTTTGACCTCTGTCATTGCCAACAAAAGGTATATAACAAACTATTGAGATAAACTTTTGTTATTGACCAAATACTTATTTTCCACCATAATTTGCAAATAAATTCCTAAAAAATCCTATAATGTGATTTTCAGGATTTTTTTTTCTCATTTTGTCTGTCATAGCTGAAGTGTACCTATGATGAAAATTACAGGCATCTCTCATCTTTTTAAGTGGGAGAACTTGCACAATTGGTGACTGACTAAATACTTTTTTGCCACACTGTGTATATATATATATATATATTTTTTTAAATCTAGACAATTCTGTGCTTCCAACTTTATGGCAACAACATGACAATGCCCCTGTGCAAAAGGCAAAGTCCATACATAAATGGTTTGTCGAGATTGGTGTGGAAGAACTTGACTGGCCTGCACAGAGCCCTGACCTCAACTCCATTGAACACCTTTGGGATGAATTGGAATGTTGACTGCGAGCAAGGCCTAATCGCCCAACGTCAGTGCCCGACCTCACTAATGCTCTTGTGGCTGAATGGAAGCAAGTCCCTGTAACAATGTTCCAACATCTAGTGGAAAACCTTCCCAGAAGAGTGGAGGCTGTTATAGCAGCAAAGGGGGGACCAACTCCATATTAATGCCCATGATTTTGGAATTAGATACTTAATGAGCAGGTGCCCACATACTTTTGGTCATGTAGTGTACATGCTGGAAAGTGACTTACATGTTCACAAGATTCCGTTGTGAAGGTGTCACACTCCAACTGACTGGGCCACTGAAAACCAAACTTGTTCATTAGCACCTCACAGTCCTTTCTGGCTAGCTCACACAGAGCTCTGTAGGGTGGGCGGGCTTTCCCTGAAACACACTCTGGAGTGTAGACGGAGCACAGGAAAGCCTGAAGGTGAGGAGAACACTGCACCTTTACCAGAGGGTAAAACTGATACAATTCTAAACCAGCGACCTCCTGTGTGGAGTGGTTTAATAGGTTGGGCATTACAGTGTCCTTGTAGGGCAGGTCCTTGCAGAGAGGGATGATGATTGGCTCACAGGTTCCTGCAGGGCTTGGTGCAGGGATACTCTCTTGGCCCTGAAAGCAATGAACATCATTTTGTCATATGCTATATGCATTATGGCGAGGAATGACACAACATCTGGGAAGGTTTTCAGTTATAGAACCAGAATTATATTTCAAAAATCCACTTCCTGTTACTCTATGCAGGACAGCCTACAGGCATACAGCAGTCCTGAATCAGATACAGTGCCTTGTGAAAGTATTCAGCCCCCTTGAACTTTGCGACCTTTTGCCACATTTCAGGCTTCAAACATAAAGATATAAAACTGTATTTTTTGTGAAGAATCAACAACAAGTGGGACACAATCATGAAGTGGAACGACATTTATTGGATATTTCAAACTTTTTTAACAAATCAAAAACTGAAAAATTGGGCGTGCAAAATTATTCAGCCCCTTTACTTTCAGTGCAGCAAACTCTCTCCAGAAGTTCAGTGAGGATCTCTGAATGATCCAATCTTGACCTAAATGACTAATGATGATAAATACAATCCACCTGTGTGTAATCAAATCTCTGTATAAATGCACCTGCACTGTGATAGTCTCAGAGGTCCGTTAAAAGCGCAGAGAGCATCATGAAGAACAAGGAACACACCAGGCATTTCCGAGATACTCTTGTGAAGAAGTTTAAAGCCAGATTTGGATACAAAAAGATTTTCAGTCGTATATTGCACAAATCTGGCCTTTATGGAAGAGTGGCAAGAAGAAAGCCATTTCTTAAAGATATCCATAAAAAGTGTCGTTTAAAGTTTGCCACAAGCCAACTGGGAGACACACCAAACATGTGGAAGAAGGTGCTCTGGTCAGATGAAACCAAAATTGAACTTTTTGGCAACAATGCAAAACGTTATGTTTGGCGTAAAAGCAACACAGCTCATCACCCTGAACACACCATACCCACTGTCAAACATGGTGGTGGCAGCATCATGGTTTGGGCCTGCTTTTCTTCAGCAGGGACAGGGAAGATGGTTCAAATTGATGGGAAGATGGATGGAGCCAAATACAGGACCATTCTGGAAGAAAACCTGATGGAGTCTGCAAAAGACCTGAGACTGGGACAGAGATTTGTCTTCCAACAAGACAATGATCCAAAACATAAAGCAAAATCTACAATGGAATGGTTCAAAAATAAACATATACAGGTGTTAGAATGGCCAAGTCAAAGTCCAGACCTGAATCCAATCGAGAATCTGTGGAAAGAACTGAAAACTGCTGTTCACAAATGCTCTCCATCCAACCTCACTGAGCTCGAGCTGTTTTGCAAGGAGGAATGGGAAAAAATGTCAGTCTCTCGATGTGCAAAACTGATAGAGACATACCCCAAGCGACTTACAGCTGTAATCGCAGCAAAAGGTGGTGCTACAAAGTATTAACTTAAGGGGGCTGAATAATTTTGCATGCCCAATTTTTCAGTTTTTGATTTGTTAAAAAAGTTTGAAATATCCAATAAATGTCGTTCCACTTCATGATTGTGTCCCACTTGTTGTTGATTCTTCACAAAAAAATACAGTTTTATATCTTTATGTTTGAAGCCTGAAATGTGGCAAAAGGTCGCAAAGTTCAAGGGGGCCGAATACTTTCGCAAGGCACTGTATGTGCCTACAATGACAAGATGAACACCCCCTAAGGCTACTTACGTTGGCACAGGATTGTTTGGGGTAAGCCTCACATCTGATCTTCTCTGGCCAGTTTAGACCCTTCTCTCTTAGAACAGGCTCACATTCATTCTTCACCCTCTCACAGAGCCAACTGCAGGGTGGAATCTTGTCATCCAACACACACTCAGGTGAGACAACGCCACATAGGAAAACTGTGACCTCTGGTGAGCAGCCAGTCTTCACGATCTGACGAAGCAGCCTCAGGTCGTAGTCCCTGGTTTGGCGGGTTGGATTGATGGTCGTGTTGTAACCAACATCTTGACAAAAGTCCACGGTCACTGGATGGCAGGACTGCTTGCTGTGTGCAGTCTGCACAAAAAGCAACAATCTGAAGACCAACAGGACCCAGGTCTCCATGACCCTGTGCTGTAATAACAACTACAGTAGTAGCTAACCTCAAAGTTTCCTAAATGCTGATCAAATAAATCCAAAATGGTTTGAAGAGCCGACCTAAGATGTATTTCTGGAGTGCACTGCTTTGCTGTAGAATATTCAAGTGGGTGTGTTTTCACTGTTTTGAGTCCAGACCTTTAGTTATGTGAAACTCCACATCAGGAAGTGATTATGATTGTGTCTCCTAGGACATTTAGTGCCTGCTTTTTGGGGGGTTTGCAATATCTGGAGAAGAACTTGAATCAAGGAATCGAAACCACAAAAACACACAAACAGTAACAAATGGATCACTTGCAATGTACTATTAATATAAGGCCAGCAATCATGATGTGCATTACACTGTCAGAACTGTGTTTGTGTTATGGATTCCTGTGAAAGTGAGTTTAATCACTTCATCCAGCTCACTCAACCCATCCCCCAATCTGCGCCTCAAATCTCAGTAACCAGGCCACTGATAGGTTGCTAAGGGGCTTGACAACTGCCTGTCCTCATTATTTTGCAATCTGCTTTAAAAACTATATCTCTCTGTTCCTGTTCTCTTTCATGAGTTACAGACATTTGTTTTGAATCACCTCTTGTTTTGATGCTTTAAAAACAGATTTTTTATAAAAATATATATAATATCTTTATTCCATATTTCATATTGTTGATTACATGTTGCTAGTTGTTTCGGATCAAAAAGAGGTGGTTAACAAACATACAATACATTACATCACATGTACAGTTCATAGTACAAAACGATAGAGAAGGATTAAAAGGAATTGAAAAGTCAAGAATCCTCCATCCAGCCTATTTCATTTTCCAATTCATATAAATTATATTTTTTCAAATGTAGCTGTATTTCTTTTACAATTCAGATTAAGATATATACTGAACAAAAGTATAAATGCTACCTGTAAAGTGTTCATCCCATGTTTCATGAGCTGAAATAAAATATCCCTGAAATGTTCCATACACACAAAAAGCTTGTCTCTCAAATGTTGTGCACAAATGTGTTTAAATCCCTGTTAGTGAGCATTTCTCCTTTGCCGAGATAATCCATCCACCTGACAAGTGTGGCATATCAAGAAGCTGATTAAATGACATGATCATTGCACAGGTGCACCTTGTGCTTGGGTCAATAAAAGGCCACTGTGCAGTTTTGTCACAAACTTTTATAGATGTACAATTGAGAGCATTCTGTCGGATTGTATCACCGCCTTGTACGACAACTGCACTGCTGCAACCACATGGCTCTCCAGAGGATGGTACGGTCTGCCCAGTGGCGATTTTAGCATATATATCTTGGTGGGACAAAAAAAATGTATAAATAAATGTATGCATGCCAGCAAAGGCACTACACAACACAACACTAAACAATACATTAATTGTACTATAACGGTGACAAACGGTGCCCACAAACAGTTAGGACCTACATAAAGCTGTCCCAAAAGCAGTCCCAACACCTTACCACTGCTACACCTTGCTATCAGCGGAGACTTGTCTGGTAGCGAATCAGTTAATCCAGCCTCATTTACTGCCTTTTTAAAAAACATAGCTGATATGGCTGACCTGTTAAAAATTGTAGTTTCTACTGACAATTGAGAAGTATAGACTATGACATAAGGGAAGGACAATCCGTAATTTCAATTGAGACATTAATGAGCGAGCTAGGATGGATGTTGTCAATATAACTATTTGTTCAGCACTTTTGAAATGTACAGCGATAGAATTCAGAACATGGGCTGTTCTTACCGTATTCTCCCTGTACACCAAGTCAGAACCGTAGGATAAATAACGGTGCCATATAAGCAGACAATGAAAGCTCTTACAATATTTGATGATTACATTTCTCTAAAACAGGCTATAGGCTACATGTGCATGTGCACCACCAAGTCAGAACAGTAGGGAAAAGAGGGGAAAGGGGACCAAATTATTAGCGCGAGGCACATGGGCTACTAACAGCTTACTACACAACATAGACAACATACACAACATTAGTATTACTTTCTTAGCTACAGTATGCATATCTCCCTGGCATATTACATCATTTATGCAGCAGCATACATTACATTTTTGGACTAATCTTGTTGTGCTCACTTCCTTCCAAACCACTCAATGTTGAATTTGCAATTTACATGTTGTTGTGTAATGTTTATATCCAATGGCCGATAAGCACCGATTTGTTTCATCTATAATTTCTCTTCATTATTTCTCTTCATATAACAAGGATTGAAAAGGATTTGCCAGTAGATTGTCGACTTGATTCATGATGATGACTTCTAGCTAAGATTTTGAAAGTATGATTTTGACATGATCAGTCCAATCAGAGCTACTATACATATAACAAGATTTGATGTCATTTTATCTGTGGCCAATGACCTTGAGCCTTCTTGGATGGGCAATTCTAATGTATCTCTATGTCAATACCTAGAGGTCTCCCCTTAGACTATGCCGTGACGTAGTTTTCTCATGAGTGACAGAACACTGAGCCAATCACGGCGCAAAGCTCCGTATTTTCTGCTGGCTTGCCCCACCATCACAGAAAGCACTGAGCTGGGCTGAAACTCCTGTATTTTGGAGCTGCCTTACTCAAGAAAACAAAAAAGAGACCGTGTTTGTATGCGGCTTTATTAACTCAAAGATTTATATGTATTTTTAATTGTTTGCAAACTGATATGTGACACATATTAATGCCAAAATAACATTTAAAACAGGCAAGCCCCAAAAAATCTAAATGACTGGTCGCCGCTGGGTATGTCCAACGCATCACCGGGGACACTGCCTGCCCTGCAGGACACCTACAGCACGATGTAACAGGAAGACCAAAAAGATCATCAAGGATATCAACCACTCGAGACACTACCTGTTCACCCCGTTATCATCCAGAAGGCGAGGTCTGTACAGGTGCATCAAAGCTGGGACCAAGAGACTGAAAAACAGCTTCTACAGTATCACACTGTTAAATAGCCACGACTACCGGCTACCACCCGGTTACTCAACCCTGCACCTTCAGAGGCTGCTGCCCTATGTACTACATAGACATGGAATCACTGGTCAGTTTAAATTGAACACTAGTCACTTTAATGTTTACATACTGTTTAACTAATGTCATATACTGTATTCTACTGTATTTTAGTCAATGCCACTCAGACATTGCTCATCCTAATATTTATATATTTCTTATTTCCATTCTTTTACTTTTAGATTTGTGTGTATTATTGTGAATTGTTAGATACTACTGCACTGTTGGAGCTAGTAACACAAGCATTTCGCTACACCCGCGATAACGTCTGCTAAATATGTGTATGTGACCAACAAAATTTGATTTGATCATCCTTGGAAGCTGAAAATGTCATTTTTTTTCAATGGTCTGCATACTCACCAGACATGTTACCCATTGAACGTGTTTGGGATGTTCTGGATCTACGTGTACAACAGTGTGTTCCAGTTTCCGACGATATCCAGGAACTTCGCACAGCCATCCAAGAAGAGCGGGACAACATTCCACAGGACACAATCAACAGACTGATCAACTGTATGCGAAGGAGATGTGTTGCGCTGCACAACAGAAACTGACAGGTTCTGGTCCCTGCCCTACCTTTTTTTGAAGGTATCTGTGACCAACATATGCATATCTGTATTCCCAGTCATGTGAAATCCATAGATTAGGGTCTAATGATTTCCTTACATGAACTATAACTCAGTAAAATCGTTTCAATTGTTGCGTTTATATTTTTGTTCCGTGTAATTTAAATATTTCCGTGTAGGCCTATCTAAATACTTACATTTGATTTTTTTTTTAAATCCTGTTATTCTGGACTTCATAATGTCCGACAAGTCAATGTCAGTTTAGTAAAATGTTCAGTTCACATATTTCAAACTTCAATTCATTTATCATATCTTTGTTTTCTAGACATTTCACATTAAGGGCCATCATTGGGAGGTAGTGATGGAGGAGAAGAGGGGCACGGTATTCACTGGGTCGGTGTATTCGCCGCACTTTCATTGGTGTCGTCTTCATCTCTCTCATGTTCCCTTTTGGCCTCACGCTCACTGCTGTCACTTTCTTCTTCACCGTCGCTCGGGATGGAGTTGGAAGACTGGTGGGTGACGCCTACTTCAGCTTTCGGGTGGACGACCTTACAAGTTCCATGTCTTTCTTCTTATGCCGTCTCGACTCTCTCTCCCGGGCTCACTCTCTGTCACAGCTCCTGGAGAAGCAGCGGGCGACGGCACACAGTGCCACAGCGCGAGTTGTAGTCTTGCTGATGGTCTAGGGTGCTGGGTCTAATGCTGCGAGCTCACTTTCTCGTTATCCCGTTTCGTCAAGCCTTGGATTAGAGGCTGGACCTCTTTTTACCATGCCCGCGTAGGACACTGGACATTGGAAGGTGTGACCTTCACCTCCACATAGGCTGTACATCGCTTCAGTAAAGTCTTTTGTTTTGCGGCCCAGTCCAGCTCATAATGTTTTATGACAATCTCTGACCTGATGATCCAGACCCTGACAGATGTAGCAGCGATGGGCCTGACCTTGATAACTGACTCTCCCAATGTTTTTTTTATTTTACCTTTAACTAGGCAAGTCAGTTAAGAACAAATGATTATTTTCAATGACTGCCTAGGAACAGTGGGTGAACTGCCTGTTCTGGGGCAGAACGACAGATTTGTACTTGGTCAGCTCGTGGGTTTGAACTTGCAACCTTCCGATTACTAGTCCAACGCTCTAACCACTAGGGACCCATTGCAGTTGAGTTAAGGATCTGTACTGGAAATCTGTTGATTTTCCACAAACGTACTTTGTACCTTCTGACCCTATACCAGATCCCAAACTTGTCTAGTTGCTTGTAGACAGGCTATATAATTTGGCAAGTTTAGGAAAAGCTCTACATCTTGGTCCGCAATTTCTCCTGTAAAGAACTCAACAAAAATGGTCTTTACATCTAGCTCATTATGGGACCCAGTCTTTCCACTTTGGATGTGGGGAGGGGCAGACTGGACCTCCAGGAAACGACAGAGTGGATGTTCTGCCTCCTCAGTCTCTCTCCAAGTGGACAAGAGTGATGGTCAGAAGTGAGTGATGTTGACATTTTAGAAACCAGAAAATCACCAGTAAGTTAAATCAATTATTTTCTGGATTCATACCTTGTTCTATTACTCTTATTTTCCCATGGAGAGTGCATGTGGACCTACAGTATGAAATGCTGATAATGCTCACTCGATTTAATTGAACTGTCACCAAGACCTAATAGGAAAACAGCAGATCATCAGAGGTGTATTCCACATATATGGTTGTGTTAATTACTCTCTTTCACATACAGACAAAATTACTCCCAGCTATATTTAGGGATATCTTGATTATCATGATGAATAGTAAAGCCTTTCAACAGTGACATAACATACAGAACATGCAGTGGTGACACGGGTTTATAGGCACACCTAGTGGTTAAAGTTGGCAAACATTCCAGTTTCCTAAGGTAATGTTACAATTTTATAGCAACTTCCTATTTCAAAACTTCCTATTTAGTCATGTTTGTATAAAACAATCAAAAAAAGCAAGTGATTTGTGAGTATCAAAAATACATGTCAGAATTAATTTTTACACATGCTAAATTGTAAATATTATGGGAGTTAAGAGGTAGTCCCTCAGATTTTCTTCTGCTCTGTCTCTTCATGTGCTCATCGTGCACTGGATGAACTGAGAGAGAGAGAAAGAGTGATTATAATACTTTACATTTAAGAAGGGGCCATTTACAGTAAGTGCTTACAACAAGGAAGAGGATCTGAGAAAAAAAATGTAAGATTTGAAAGACTTACATCATCGTATGGAAATGTGGCCATTCCCTGTCCAGCTTGGTCCCGCTTTCGGAACAAATCTGTAGCAAACATACAGAGATAAACTATTACCAAACAACCACATATACAATAGTCATACTGATAATGGACAAGTGATCAAAACAGTCCACTCACCAGTCAGGGTTCTGAGTTTCACACAACAAGCTACGTAGTCATCAAAGGTGATCTTCCCCTGAGAACTGAATCTCTTGATGATGCAGTTCATGGCTTGTGGGCTCAGCCTGTAGCCTGTAACACACAAACAAACATGTCAAATGAACATATCATCACTTATTGTGTATACACATATAAACGAATACACCTTTTGTGCTTGTACGTACCCATGGAAGTGACTGCCTGGTGCATCTCCTGGGGGTCCACGGTCCCACTCTGGTCACGGTCAATGGACATGAAGTGCTGCTTCCAGCCATTGAGCACGGTCCACAACTCCTTGAACTCGTTGAAGCCCATAGTACATGACATGTCTCTCTGAGGGGTCGCTTCAGTCAAGGAACAGGAACAGCAGTGACCTCACAACCTTACCTCAAACATGAATATAGACGGCTAAAGGTTTTCTGAATAATTTCAAAATTTAAAATATGTTGTCCTGATATATCTAGTTGTTTTTTCCCATTCAAGAAAAATCCATGGAACACAGTCATACAATGTGAGAGGACTTTCTGCAAACTATGAATGCACAAAACTGTCACTTACACATATTCCATATCATATTATTGTCCTGGTAGCTAGTAGGGACCATAGTATTTTTAAAATCTGTGTGTCTGTACTGACTGGTTAGTCAAGGATACATCCAGCATGTTGATCATCAGTCTGCAGGTCTCCAGGTTAAAAGCTGTCAGAGATAAGATAACAGTTAATCAAACCACAGTCAGCTTTCCATACAGTGTAAAGAATAGAATAAACCAAAATACTGCATTGAAAAATGGCTGGGAGTTTGCGGTTCCCATCGGTCTTGTACATGGTGTCACTCTTACGTTTGTAGCCACCAGAGAAGTTAGCCTGTGTGAGGCATTGCTGGAGCTCTTCCGCTGATATGTGCCCATCCTTCCAATGTCAAAAGATGGAGGGGAAAAAATACTTACTGAGACCGAAACAATGCTATACATTTTTAGATGACAGTAAGCTGTTTTGCCTGTGTTGAGACTAACAGATAGCTCAATATGTCAATCTGTAAGTCTTATTACCTGGCCTGCAACAGCAGCAAAATATCCATAGAGAGGGTCTTGCTGCTGACCAGGGTATCCTCCAAAGCCAGGGCCACCAGGGGGGTGGCCACCAGCAGGGGCACCTCCATACTGCGAGACAGACAGACAATGATTTATAGAGAAACAGACAGACAATGATTTAGAGAGAGAGAAACAGTAAACACCATAAGGTTACTATGAAACAGTTAGTGACAACATAGGTCAAGTGCCATGAAAGTGACCAAAGTTGAACATCCCAATGACTCACTCTGAAACACCTAACCAATAGTCAAAAGACAACAGCAAATGATGTCTCAAATCAGTGCAAGGTGCTGAGAATTATTTCATATAGATTATTTATTCCAATCAGCAAGAGTGCCAAACTGCACTTCGGCCAGCAACACCAGGACAGTGAGTCCCAGCTATAATGTGAACCTGACCACTCCCAGGGTTGGGTGAACTGAGTTAATTCAACACCAGTATTTCTATAGACCTATACGCTACTGAACTTTTTATACAAAGTATAGGCCCTATAATCAATCATAGTAGAGCTAACATTTGCACTTCATGTTATCTTTTGATCAGCTCAGATTGTTACATTGTAAGAGTGTCTCTGTTGTATCCAACAAGCCTCTTCACTCCGGGAACAACAGGCCTCCCTGGAGGCTAAAGCGCATAAAGCATAACATATCTGCAACGGCTTGCCAATGGTAGAGATTCGTTGGCAGGCAGGCCTACAAATTGTATTAGATACAACAAATACTCTACTGTATTCGGAAAACTGTGCAATATCCGCTTGTTATATTATGTAGGATATTATGTCGATTTTCGGTTCTACTTCCGGACAAGTAAACGGTCCTGCCGATACACGTAAATTTTCATATTTGTGTAGAAGACACTTGTCTGTAAGATCTTACCCCTCCTGGGTATCCACCTGCGGGAGCACCATATCCAGGATAGCTCATTTCTATGAATGAAAATAATAAGACTGTGATACCAACTGGCAATAAAGTATCCACTTCCCTGACTTGCCCTTCTTGACACACAAGGGGAGTGTCGGATGTCCTGCTTTACAATAAGTAATGGGAGGGATGAATTTGAGTTCTAGGCTGCTGTCTTTGGGAACCTTTATTTTGAGTAAAAGAGTGAATGTAGTTGAACAGAAGTCAAAGTATAAACTTTTACCAGAGTATGTTTTGCTAAAATGAAATGAACACTCGAGGAAGTAAATGGTATATTCCAGGCACATTCCAGTATTTTATGTTTCATTCACGCCCATCACCTCAACGCACTAGTCCCTGATTGGCCTTGCATTAACATGTGACCAGCTGCCTGCCAATCATGTAACAATAATACTTGTCAACGAAGATAAATGCAACGCTGACTAATAAAGTAATACTATAGATAGTAGTTGTGCTTATAGTAATAGATTTACATATAGATTTTTCAACAAAAAAAATAACAAGTGAATATGATGCCAAATTGTGAGTTGTCTCAATTGTTACTGTGTCTTACTATTGTGCTAAACATTACTTTCACCAGGCCAGCCATTGCATTGGGTATTGTATTTTTTGTATATATTATGTGTGAGTGTGCATGTTCCTAATGCTACTGCACAGCATTAACTGTCCCACAGGCTAATAATGTTGTATTGTATTTGTGTTGTATTGTAATACAGTAAGACCACCAAGAGTCATCATTACATCATTACACAAGATCAGAAACACTCTCGTCTCAGGGTGCGCTTCCTTTCTGGACAGGAAACGCTGAATCGTGCCTCCACTGAAAAGCTGTTCTGCGGCTGACAGGATCAGAGGGCACTGCTACGGAGCCCATGCAGCGCCAGTCCATGGACAAATCTGGCTCATCTCTAGCCTATAGACCTGCCTTTATCGACTAGGGAATCAAACACGCAAAGTGATTCTTCTTTGCCTTGGTATACAGTAGAAGCCCTGACTGAGATGTATGGACAGAACCCTAACTGGTTGTGGTCGAACGGGGTGCCTCTACGCCACCTGGGCAGACTTGGCTCAGCAACCCTGAGGCAATGGGAGGATGAGGAAGAAAGAAAAGAGGAAGAACATGCAATTTGGACCAGGGAGCATCCAGCAATCTGTTGCTATACTACAAGTAAGAGTGAGGTGTATGAGGTAACTGTGAGAGAATATTGCAGGCTCATTGCAAAATAGTACAGGGGACTCTTTCATTGCTTGTCTGTTTCAACCCTGTTTTTCCTGTTTTAGGTTTGTTTTCAAGTGGCATGCCTTGTTGTCTTGGGGTAAACAGGGTTTATGCTGGTTTGTATCAATTTACATTATGTTGTCCCAATGGTGCTATTCTGGTTTTGCTTACCTACCACTCCCTCAGTGCTTGCCAGTGTGGCCAGATGACTTGTGACTAAGAGCCTTGCCCAAACTCAGCAGGCCCATTGGCAGGCCAAAGAGACAGCAGGACCAAACACGTGATACAACGACAGACTGCAACAGAACAGCATCCAACCTTCCATCATCCCTTCTCACCACACCTCACTGTTATCGCTCCTCCATCTCATCCCTTCCCCTCCTCTCTCAGCCTTTATCCACGTTTCAGTCTTCATCTCTCCTATTCCCATTTTTTTGTATGCTCATTAAAGTGCCATCCAACATATAGACATAATTCCATTCACATGAATCCCTTTAGACATCATCAGTGGTATGAACAGAATAGCTTTTTGTCAAATGTTCTTAGGTTCTCTCCTCTGTCCCCTGTGTCTTCAGATGGCCATGGCCTCACCCAAGAGTGTGTTCAGAACCACTGGGGCTGGGCTGGTACCGAGAGTCCCTTTGGCCCTGTCCACACAGACCTAGTTAGCATCCAAAGCCAGAGTGACACAGGGCTAGATGCCCCTGAAATATGGACGGATGTCCCCCCACACCAGCCTTCCTTGGGTGGGGCTCATGGAGAAGAATCATCCCAGCATTGTTTAGACAGTCAATGGGGGAGCCACAGGACAGAGGGCCATGGCTGTGCTTGTGTGCATGGACCAAGTGAACCAGGAAGATGTTGCCACAGTTGTGCTGGTTCCCCTCTCTTCAATTTCAGAAGTAAGAGTATGTGTCTGTTTATGTGAAAGAGGGTCATTCTCTATGGTGATCCAGTATGGCTGCTATGTAGTATTTATCTCTAATCAAATACTTCTGTTTCCCAGTGAGAAACACAATAATGGTCGGAGTCGAGGTGGAAATAGTGGAGGAAGTAGCCTATGAGGACACAGAGACACTTGAAGTAATGTAAGTAGTTAAATTATTCAAGGTCATGGTTTATTTACACATTGCTGAAGCACATAAACAAAGTAGGGCTATGCAGTAGATAATGTTTGTATGTCTTTGTTTTTAGATCAGGAGTCTATCCCAATTATTTGATGGAAACCATATTGCTGCACGATGACCAGCTTTTCCCCACCTAATCCTGCATTCCTTCAAAAGTTGTTTGCAAGGGAACTTTCTGTGTTTTTAAATGTCAGCCTTGTCGTTTGAATGTATTTTAAACGTATTTAAATGTGGTTTAAATATTAAAATGTATTTTAAATACCATTTAAAGGCCTTTTATATGTCAGTGTTATGTAAGTGACGTTACATTTAATTTAAAAAAGATTTACCCAATAAAATAAGAAAACCTTTGCTTGTTGTCTTGATTTGAACTTCTAATGAAGATATAGTGTATGTAACTTCTAAGACCTTCTGACAGTCTACACCTGCTTTGTCCGTCCAGTGCTCCAGTATAGCACCCAGGTCTCACAGCCCACCAACACAACCAACTTGAGAAGATCCAACGAGATGCAACCAAAATCATAATGGGCATCACCTACACCTTCTGCATGCAATGACCTGGGCTTGCAGTCCCACCGTACCCACCACTGCAGATCCTTTGTCCAAAAGCTCGCAAAATCCCAGCAACAAATAACGTTAGCTGCCTCAGACGACAGGACATGTCAGTGTCAGATCTACCCATCTAGTCCTTCCCCCTATTCGGACAGACAGATACTACAAAAGCTTTTTAACTGTAATATTGTATACTACATCTCATATGTTTTATTTGATTTACTTACTTACGTAGGCCTACGTATGCTGCAATTAAGCTTTTAGCGGCAAATGTGTACAATTCAAAACTAACCCTTAAATGTATTTTTATTCTTTAATTACCACGAATTTACCTCAGTTAGGCTACGTCATCTACATGCGCCACACAGCCTACGCTTTTAAAATGCGACAGTGGTGCTGAACAACGATCGAAAATCTGCGTATCAAATATGGGTTGGACATTAACTAGTCAAATGTAAGGAATCCCCTTTTAATGTAAACACAATTTAGGTTTTACCTGACTACGACATGTGCGACTCACCAGAAAATCATCAGGCTCGTCTGCGAAGTTTGGAAGAGTTGACGGAGTTCACCGAGAACTGCCAGAGACAACTGAATGAGCTGTTCGAGACGCTGGGATGGAGACAGGACCAGGATAACGTCCCAGTTCAGGTCGGTCAGGAAGCTAGTTAGCTATATTTATTCAACTGCTCAGATACGATGGGTGGTTCTCCTCGCCCTGAAACTACGGCGTTCTTTATAGGACTAGTTCACCCCATAATCAATGTTTTCATAACGTTACCTGAGCTTATATCCATATTAAAAATGTGCACCATCTGTTGTGTATGTGTAGCTAGCTAGATATGAGGCCTCCAAATAAATGGGAAAACCCTAGATGATGGGTGATTCATTAAGTCTCTGTATACATGACATGCATGCTACAACAAGTAGAGATGAGATTATAACTTGTAAATGACCTTCCACAGGAGCCGATGGAGATGTGCCCCTATGACCCGAACCACAGAGTGCCAAGCAGGAGCATGGAGAGACACAAAGCCACCTGCCAACTCCGCCAGATTGGATACTCCCATGAGGAACAGGTTAAAGAGCTATACAGTATCACACACACATACTCAACTGAAATATCAACTGAGCCATCAACACTTTTTGGTGTAGCTTGTCGTTAGGGTAAGGAGTTTTTCCTGACCATAGGACCAGACCTAGAAAAACTGGACCCTATAACTAGAGCGGACCAAAGTGGTGAGGTCAAATGATCAGGAAAAACTCTCCACCCTAATTATACGACAACCTTTATCTGTTATGTTCTTAAAAGCTTTTATAAAAAGTAAATTCCTTTCCCAAGGCTGAGATGTATGACCCCTCTCTGTGTTATGAGAATGCCAGCATTACCAGCTTCACAATGGGTGAGTGTCACACTATTCCACTGCAAAGTGAATCTCAACTTAATCTTGTAGTCAAAATTCCCTGGACTGACCCTGGGTTGGGGAAGCCCACTGCTTGTCTCACATTTTTCTTTGTGTTTTGCCTCACCTGTAGACAAACACACACAGCAACAAGTGATTCTTCAAGCAAGAGCAAGTGCACTGCCAATTAGGACAGAGAGACTGTAAAGCCAAAGTAAGATCTTTACACCCTTACATTAGTGTTAGGTCACTGATAAAACCCTATGCTTGTATTCATGGCCATCAGCATTAGTTCGACTCTGTGGTAGACATGCCCCACAAAATATTTATGATTTTATTCGGGAGAAGCAATTAATGGTCATTTCACCAAAGAGCAACCAATGTTTAGCTTCTTTTTTTTTTTTACCAAGCTCGTAGTTCTTCAGTGCCTTGCCCATATCTAAAAAGATCTCAATTAACATGCATTAATTCATTATAAACACTGCTAAATATGGTGGCTGTGTTTTTTTTATTTTGTGATATAGTTTCTTTGAATTTGTCATCTGTACGTGTTCTGTGTTTTGTTTTCAGTGACAGGGGTGAGTAATTACAGGAGGTTCTTCCCTCGTTCAGGCTTACTGATTACGTGCAGTATCCTTTAATGCCATATCCTTTCAAACATGCTGCCTCGGTTGGCGGCGCTTCACACACACACACGTTTTCCCTGTACGTGTTGGGGAAATGCTTAACTCTTTTTTTTAACCCTTTCATACTGAAGGTGTAAGTGATCATCTCAATGGGATCAATGTGTTCTGAAAAGCTTTTGAATGAATGACTTCTCATGACTCTCTACTCTGTGTGATACTGTTGTAGGATGTGAGTGTGTGTAAACCCCTTTTCATTGTGCTGCAGGTGAATACTCCACAGACCCTACAGAAGTTCCTCAGAACCAGAAGCGAGCTATCTGTGACCTTACTGTGGCAGACCGATTGGCTCTTTTTGATCACGTGACAAGGGAGGGCATCAAACAGAAGGACCAAGCTGTTGCAACCAACAAAGAGGACCTTTATGTTGATTTGGTGGCCAAGCTCAAAAGGGTAGGCCTATAAACATGAACTATTGAGATCAGTAGTGTGGTTTAAGCCACTTTTCTTATGAATTGCTCCTCTAAATCCATTCCAGTGAGTCTGTTGTGTTAATTTCTGTTCTTTAGGTAACGATCAGAACGAGCACAAGTCTCACCTGGAGCTGATGGCTGAGATGAGGGACTACAAGAGACGGCGGCAGTCTTACAGAGCCAAGAACGTCCATAACACCAAGAAGTCCTACACTGAGGTGTGTGGGGGTGTGACTGTTTCAATAGAATGTAAATGGATGTACTTTGATGTGTGTGTGTGTTATATCTGGATATGTTTTTCATCAATCCTGCAGGTGATTCGGGAGGTAATTAATGTCCACTCTGTTGAACTGTCCAGTCAGTGGAAAGAGGAGGAGAGGAAGGAAGAGGTTAGAGAGTCCACACACGGCCCTCACAGGTAATCCAACCATTGTCTTCTTACCTACATTGTGGCTCATACAAAATCCAGTTAGTACTGTAATAATTATTTAAGGAGCATGTAAAAAATAAAAACGGACTCCCCTGAACCGTTTGTCTCTCAGGAGAAGTTCTGAGGACAGGCGGTCTGCCTCCATAGAGTCCCGCCAATCTCACGCCAGCTCCAGGGATGGACACGTCTCCCACCATAAACGCCACCGCAGTGAAGACCCCAGTCCAGAGCAGGGCCAGGGGCGCAGCCGAGAGAAGGAGCGCAAGAAGAACAGAAAGAGGCGAGTCAGAGAGTAGTGGATTGACTGAATATCAATTGTCTCATGCATTCAAATCTGACAGTGTTTAATTGTATGAAGTCACCATCAAGGCTTGTTGCAGACATTTAGTGGTTGATGAATGCTTTGGCTGTAAACATGTTTGATGAATTGAATGTGTGTGGACATTCACAGGGATTCCTGCTCACCGGATGAGAGACGTCATGATCGAAAGAAGAAAAAGAAGAAGAAAAAGGAAGAGAAGTGATTTTCAAGTTTAGTACTTTGGCTTGGAAAACCAGAGATTAGGTTAAGGAGCCCACCAAAGCTACGATCCAATGTTCATAATAGCGTACCACTTAGAATGTATGCCTTCATACTAAGTGCCCAATTCATGGCTTCATACTAAGTGGTATGCGTGTGTAGAAATTGTAGTTTGACTCACAGACAAATCTTTCTTTGATGTAATCTAATGATGATATTTTAATGCAACAGTGCAGCTTTAAACAACTGTCTTTAAACTAGAGAGGTTATTAAATGCCTGTTGTATTAGATTACAGAATGTAAATAAACTGTTAGAACACGATTCTCAGAATTCTGTTGTACATTCATAATTACCCCTGTATTTGACTCACTCAAAAAAAAAAACGGTTTGATGTTTAAAGTTAAAACATCAATGTGTTTGAACTTTGAATAGAAGCTTCATATGTGTACTTCAATGGTCATAATCTGTGTAAAAGCTTTTGTGTGATGGCCCTTATTTAGAAGTATTCAGAGAAAAGTCTTACTTCAGTAAGGTTACCTTTCATTCTCACAAAAATGACTTCTGTTGTAAAGCCACAATTATTTTAGAATTCATGGATTACTTCCTTTTTTAACAAGAACTCTGCATAAACAATTGTCAGTGTCTTTCCATGTTGTGACTAGAAATGGTCAGAAATATCTACACATTTCTATCAGATATGTATATTAATGTAATCATTTAGGTGTAAATGGCCCCTCCCAGGCCAACCCTATTGGTTGAGACCCCTCAGGGCAGTTTGTGCCTTTCTCAGTGTGTACTGTATTGAATGTTGGACAGGAGTGTCCATAGTTGGCACACTTTTGCCAGCAGGTCAAAAGGACAAAAGGTCAGGCCTGGGGTCAATGTGCATCTGCAGTCTTTTAATGATGGGATAAAAATACTTTTCAATATCTGTCACAACACTATTCAATTGGTACTGAGGTTGATCACCTGTTAAACCGTTACTTTAAATGGGTATTCAATTCATAATCCGAATGTAAATCGATTTTTTGTTGTTGTTGTTGTTGTTGACTGAATGACTATAATTGACCTTAACCTTAACTGTACTACTTGAACAGCTCCAAATGTCAACTTTTGAATGTTTTTAGTTATTGGGGTATTCACGACCTGCACAACTGTGTCAGTATACTGAAATTGTCACCAAAATGGACCCTGCACTAGTCTCATCTGTTTTAAACCCTCCCTCTCTAATTCTGTATTTCTCATTTTCTCCTTACTCTCTCATCCCTCTCTTCTGTCTGGGTCTCTGCCCCTGTTTGTATTTGGGATTAGGGTTAGACTCAGGTATTTCTCACCCTGTCGAGGAGAAGAGGGAGCCGAGCCCGTGCCTGCCTGAGAACCTTATGGATCCCTGAGAGGGAGAGCAAGGGAGAGAGAGAGAGAGGAAGGGGGACCAGTGCTGTGAGTGGGGAGCGAGAATGCTGTAAGGAGTACAGTTCAGGGAGGAAATAAACTGGACTTTTCTGTCTTTATTTTTTTTAAACCTGTGGACTATCTGATACGTTGAGTGAGGGTCTCGGTGGATACTACAGAACCAAACAGACAGGACCAGCACCATGGGAGCCCCCAGGGTGAAGG